>NW_020897758.1:1102442-1167294 GCF_003984885.1 Neopelma chrysocephalum
ATCACCGACTTCCTCCTGAGCTTCTCCCCCAAGAGCCACACTGCACCTCCCATTGCTGCCTTCTCACCTGGTGCAGGAGCTCCTGAGCACAGAGAGGAAATCCAGCCTTCAGCTGAACCTGTGGAGTGTGAGCACAACCACAGCGTGTCAGCCCAACAACTACAAAGAGCTCTTAGCAGGGATGTGAGGACCTGGAGGATGCAAAGAAGGCTCAGCATGCAACTGGAAGATGGGAAGAAGGAACGGGAGAGCCTGACCTGAGGATGAACTGAGAACTAATCTGGTCCATAGGTATCTCAGCACTGTCCTTCACCAAGCAAAGTGGTTTGGATGAGGGCTGAGGGAAAGGATCTGAAGGAGAGATTGGAGCTGGGGTCTGTGGGATTACAGTTTCCTGGCAGCAGTAGGGGAAGAATACAAATGGGAGAGACCATCACAATGTTGGCATTCCAAGAAGGGGAATATCAGCTATTTTTGACTCTGATGGTACTCATGGAAGTTTTTTCAGGCACTGGCTCCAAATGGAAAGTGTCCAGACAAGGGAGTGATTCAAGGCTCAGGAAAGTTCACTTACAGGGGTGTTACAACTGCTCAACCAAATGGTTTCAATAAAGAAATGACATGGATACAGCTTATCACAAACACAGGTGGATAAATGGCAAATTGATTTCCTCTGGGTTGTTAAACTCGTAGTAGAACACACAACAGGATCCACTGAGTGGGAGCTGCAGCAAGGCAGAGTCAGCCTGGAAAGAATGGTTAAAGCAACCAACCCCTGGTCAATCATCATGTCTGAGCTCAACCTCAGGACACGGCTCCCAAGTCTGTTCTGATGTCTCTGATGCCCAAATATCTGGTTGGATTCAAAGGCAGCAGAATCCAACCTGGCTGTTTGGATTCATTGCTCCTGCTATGTAGGTGCTCGGATGGGTCCAGAAAAGCTTTGCTGATGCAGGTAAAAGCATCCCTGTGGAAATGTGACTGACAGAGTTTGGCCTTTGCAATGAAAAGAGAAGCTAATGCTAACAGAGTTGTTTCTGTGCCCAGGTGCAGTATATTTTGAAGTATATTTTGCAGTATATTTTGCTGGTGCAGAAACACTCCCAAAGCATCGCAGTGTTGGAGCACCCGAGGAGCTCCTGGTGTGGCTGAGGTCTCACTGTTCCCTCCTGGTCCCCTGTGCCCCTGACATTCAAGGGTCAGTGGGTGCTACAGCTCCTCTCCTGCTGTGCCACCTCCACTGCTCTCCTGAGCCACCTGGAGCAGCTCCCCACGGGAGATCACAGGCAGATCCACTCCAGTGGCTCCTCAAAGGAGAGCAAACCCAGCAGAGCTGAGGCAGCCTGACATGACCTGTGCCTGCTGGCACCCCTGCTGCCTCTGACCAAGACACTTGGCTGGGGCACCAAGAGCTCCTCCAAAGAGGCAAAGTCCTTGTGCTGTTCCTGCAGCCCAAGGACGTGGATTGACAGGAATTACTGAAGTTTACTTGGCTCAATGTCCTTTCCAAAGTAAACCTCCTTTACACAACAGCAAGTTGTAGGTTTGGGGCCATTAGTGGCTTTAGGAACTGCCAATATATCCTCTGCTAATGCCAGCAGCACCTCACAGCCCATCCAGCAGCAGCTCCAGGGGACAGTCTGGGCTCGGGCAGAGGGAACTGGAGATCTGTGCCCTACTTAGCTGCCGTGTATATTTGTCAGTAAGTGGGACACTCAATAACCTGAGATCTGACAGCCTTCAGATCCTGTATGGAGACATGTCAATCATTCTGGCTTATATTAAACATCTTCCCAGGCATCTGGACTATATTATAATATCCCATCAGTGCCAAATTATAAACATGAACCACACATGCTAATCTCTTGATCCTGTCTTATTTCCCTTTCAGACAGTCCATGGAAGAAGGAAAAAAATATCTTTTGTGAGCATAAGAAAATTATAAGCCACATGTGAGGGAGGGTGGAGTGAGCAGGCACCACCCTGTGTCTCTCCTGAGCCAACTGTGGATTTTGCAATAGATTTGAGAGCGTGTTTAGGGCCATTTTCACTCTCTGCCCAGGTAATAATCATAGTGGAGACATCCAGCAACCAGTAAATGGAATTACAACAGAGGCAATCCTCTGACATTTTGTGTGCTTCTCAGTTTGCTCTGTGACATGGTCCCACCTCCCCAGAGCTGGACCTGCTGTCCAAGAGGGACAGGGCAGTGATCACAGAGAGGACACTGATCATCACCTTGTTCTGCTCCAGGGCGGCAGTGGGAGCTCCTCAGGAGACATGTGGAAATCACTTGGTGGTTCAAACCAACCAACAGTTGATTTTTACATCTTAAAGTAGCTTCTGCTTTATTCTGAGAGAGAATTTAGTGAGGGTAAAGAACATTTTCCTGACAGCTCTGGGAATGGGATTCTTTGCATGCAAGATATGCTGCTATAACTCAGCCCCTTTCTCCCTCCAGCTCTGCTCCAAGACAGGAGCTGAGGTCAGTCCAGAGGTGGGAATGTCCTCGGAGGTACCCACAGCTCCACCGATTGTGAGACAAGGACAGAGTTACCCGACCAAAGAGTACAACAGGAGTCTTCTTGCACAGCTTAAGGACACGGAGATGGAAGAGTTTGGCAGCACCTTCTGAGAGATGCTCAGCATCCCCGGGGGCTCAGGCAAACCCTGTTATCTCTTTGGGAAACTTCTCCAAGGAGCTGCTACCTTCCCATGGAGCACCAGAAATTGCCCATGGTGGACCACAGTCCAAGTGGGATCCACCAGGAGGAGCTGGCCAGGCCCTTCCCAAGAACAGTGTTAGAAAACCACAGCTCTGAGCCCTGCTATGTTTCCCTTGCGGACCTTGAGGTGACCTTGTTTCCCAGTGTGAGAGTAGCAGCAGAAGTTGTTTCAGTCCACTACAACTGGAATGGAGTGGGCAGTTTGCCAATTGAATATCTGCTGGGTTAATCACTGTGCAAATCTAATCAGGAACTGGAATGTGCCAGGCTCATTACTGAAATTAAATTCACCTCCGATTAAAGAGAGAGCTACAAGCTTCCATCACGCAGAGATGCCCCCAGGCCACCCCTCCCAAAACCAACATCAAACCCAGTCCTGCTGAACTGCAGGTTTGCTGAGCACTGGAGGGATTTGCAGGTGTGAGGAAGTGAACTGCTGCTTGTGCTTTCCCCCGGGCTCTCTGAGGAGTTTACTGAAGCCTTTAATAAGTCACCTTGCAAGTTAGGAGTAACTTCAATGGTAGGACTTCCAAGGAGCACTCACTGAGAGAAATCTGGGGGCACAGTAACTGGAACATCTCCCATGGCAGGATTGTTCCTGTGGTCTGTGAGCACCTTTACAAATTCTCACCTTCACACTCTGAATCTTTCCTTGAGATCTACGTACCTTCTGTCTCCACTGTGGAGTCCAAATTAAGAAATGAAGTTTGTGATGAGAACAGCAAGGCTGCAAAGTCAAGCAGGTAAAGTGCAGAGACACTGACTGAAAAGTTGTTCAAGCTTCGTTTGCCCCTTTGGCTTCTATGATTAGACTTGCACAGCCCAATCACAGCATCACTGCACATCACAGCATCTCCTCCTCCATCTGGGCACTGTCTGATTTCAGGGAAAAACTTTTAATGTCTTAGGTCTAAATATGTGCCTGTAACTGAAATCCAGCTCAGGGGACTCAGCAGGACTGCAGATGTAATTCCTGACCTCCTTCTTCTCCACCAGTACTGAAAGAAGAAACAATCCACAAAGATTAGGGCTTGGCTTTCACCTGGAGATGGCCAAACCTGAAGGCTCCCTGTACACATGTCCACTCACACCTTCCACTGCCTACCCAAAAAATCACTATATTTCCAAAAATGGCAACTGAACTCCTCCATCCCCATGGTCAGGAACCAGCATCTGATAACAGACTGCATGGATCACTGGTTCAGGTTGGAGGGCATGACAGGGAGTCATGTGGTCTCACCACCCTGCTCAAGCAGGGTTTTTGCTACCAGAGATTGATCAATGACCAAATTCACCATGACTCTGCCCCAAGCCTGGTTTAACTGAAGGGGGACTTTACAGCCCTGCCAGTTGCTATTCTGTGTTCTCATAGAGGTGGGTGAGGAACTGGTTCTTTTTTTTTTTTCCACTTGGATTAGCAAGACATTGAAAAATGGTATTTCATTAGTTTCCAGTGTATAGGAAATTAAATATGTGTTGAAGAAAATATTTTATTTGACAGTAAAAGCATTTATATCAAACTGGAATATTGAAGCATTTTGTTTTAGGAACAGTGACACAAAGTATTGTCCATTTGGGGGATTTTTGTTAAAATTAACAATTTGGTGAATGAAGTAGGAATGTTTCAGCCTCGAGGCACATTTTGTGGGTGCCTAAAGCTTCGACTCTGGATGCCTGGGTGTTCTAGATCTCTGCAGAAGCCACAGGAACTGGGCAGAGCTCAATGGTGGCAGGAGGAGACTTCATTTTTAAACAAAACCTATTTGTCTCCCTCCCAGGCTCATGAGCCCCAAGGTGGCTGTGTCCAAATGCTCTGACCAGTAGCCACAGGTGGGTGTTCAGGTTCATCCTTGCTTTGACTCAGAGAAGCATCAGGTTCTCACCAGTTCTCCTGGGCTTATTGTGCCTGACCCACTCCCCTACGACCAGGAGTTCTGGAAGGCAGAATTATTGTGCCATCTTGTTGCAAAGCCTTGCTTTGGCACTGCCATGTCCATCTGACCTGGCAAGGTGTATCAGCCCTGTGATTTACATGTGCCTGGCCTGACAAACACTGCACAAGCAAGACAGAAGGTGCTCGTTGCTGGCAGTATTTGATCAATGAAATCTCTGAAATCTCTCTGCCTTGAAACTTGGCTCATTGAGGACCTGGCTTGTGACACTATTCATTTCCAACCTCAGGTGCAGCCAGGATCTCTGGATTAGCTTCCAGATGGCCGAGGAAATGGATTTGTCTGCCCAGATAGGAGCTGGCTGGAGCCTCTCCTTCCCTCCTCATGCCTTTCTTTGCCTGCAGTGTCCTGCCTGCTGTTCCAAGTGCCAAGGGGCAGAGATGGCCAAAGGCTCCCAGGCAGACACCCAGCTGGGTCACAACCACCTCCCTGCCTGCTACACCTCTCTCCTTCACCTGTGGCCAAAGAGGTGAGGAATATGCTGGAGGATTTTTATACCAAGTCACTGACTGTACTTTACTGTGGTGGGAAGTTTCACCCATGATGGACCTCAGAGCACGTGATTGCTCTCACTTCACTTGTTCCTAGCCCGGGCTTTGTTCAAACTGTCCATGCTCTCAGCCCAGGCCCATGTCCCAACCTCCCAGACATGGGCCAGGGGCTTTATTTCCCCCTCTCAGCAGGCCCTGCAATGCTAATTCCATGAAGTCTGCAGAAGGAGAAATTTTCAGATGTCTTGAAAGTTCCTGCAAACCCCCTCCTTCCTTCCCTCTCTGTTCCTTTGCAGAGGACACTCCTGGGTGACTCTGGCATGAGGATGGACCTCGGGCCAAAATCTCTTCTCTGACCTGTGTCCCTGCAAGGGAACTGCTGGGACCATTCCCTGCCACCTGCAGCCACCCTTCCCTCTGCAGAGGGTCAGCTTGGGCAGTGGCTGGACCTGAGGCTGCAGCAGCTCCTGCTCTCCAGCTGCCACATCCTTCCTCCCTCCCTCCCTCCCTGAATTTGAGCATCACTCTCTTGGGTTTTAGGCCCTTTTCCTATAAGTGATGTTCCCATCAGTGTGTGGGTCTCTCCTGGGGTGTTCATGTCACCTCTTCCAGCCTGTGTTTCCTGTCCCATGGATTTCACTGAGGATCTCTTTGTGGGGGGCACTAAGACACAAGTACCTGCAGGTTCTATTCTCAGCTCCAAAGTTAATTGCTGGCATTGCCTCTCTTTAGCCCCAAATCCCAATGCCAGTCTTCCCTGAGCCCAGTTCCTCTGGGTTCTTTAGCACGGAGCCTCAGCAGCTCAGTGTGCTCTGGGTGGCTTTTCCAATGTGGAGACACCAATTCCTGCTGGCCTGTGGAAACCTGGAGATCCCCACCCCGACTGGTTATTGCACTTGGATACCTATTGGATCCTCTCCAGGTTTCAATCCTGGAGCAGGAATCCCAAGCCCTGCACAGCCACTGTACACGTCAGACCTCGTGGGGGCTGGTGCTCATCTGCTCCATGAGCTGCTGTCTCAGCTGAGCTCTGGAGGAGCTCTCTGGTGGCACAGTTGGCTGTGGAGGGTCAGGGCTGCTCCTGCTCCCTGCCTGCTGAAGGGACAGTCCTGCCTTACCCTGAAGTTCTGCTCCTGCTGCCTCTTGTATTGACAACTCCACAGGGAATTTCCGCAGCTGCTGGGGCTGCTCAGGAGCTGGGGCAGACCCGGCTGAGCTCCTTCCACGGGTCAGCAAAGAACCATTCAAAGAGCAAAGCTGCAGGGCTGGGGGGGATCCAGAGGGCAGGTTTGAGGTGGAGCCCGAGGAGCCTTCCAGGGTGCTGCGAGGGATGCACAGACCTTGTTAGGAGCAGAGAGCTCAGCGCTGCCCCAAGGGTTAATTAGCAGCATCCTTTGCCTTTGGAGCTGCTCATCTAAGCACTTCCTCGTGGAGGGACAGCTATCTTTGTTGCCTGGATACTGCCTTGCCGGGGCTTTGAGGGAGATACCTGGAGCTTCATTAGAAGAGGATGTTAGTGGAATTTTCAGGTTTAGCTGCACTATGTAAATTATTACCCGGGGCAGCCCCGAGGCAAAGCGACTGCCGGTTACTATCAGCCACACATCACATCCATGCTCTGACAAGACAAATAAGGGTAATTGTCTCTCTCCCCTTAATCGGGGGATGTGATTAGCTGGAGGAGGCCCTGACCAGGTGCTCACTAGCATTATCAGGCTCAGCAACCTGAGCATCCCTGCAGACCCCTGGGCTTGGCAGCGAGGACCGGCCAGGTCCCACCCCCCTCAGCTGTGGGAAGTGGACAGCAAGCAGCCGTCTCTCGTGGCTGCGAGGAAGGTTGCAGGGACCATAATCGTTGGAAAATAAAGAAGACCTGATGAAATTGTGGTTTGTTCCTGTTTTTTCCCATGTTCCCTGGGCTGTACCTGTGCTGGGAGGCTGCATGGACAGCCCCTGGAGCAGGGATGTTGGGGCCAGTGTTGAATTGCTGAGCCAAATGCTGCTCAGATGCTTTGTGGGACTATCTCTTCTACTGTGATGCCTAAAAAATATCTGAGGGAATTATTTAAATAAAAAGCCAACCTTGGCCAGTGATGGTGTAGGCAATAATCCCTGTTCACATTCCTTGTGGCTCCCATAAGAACAGCACAGAACAAGGGACATTTCAGCACCTCTGCATAAAGACATGGAGAAAAGAAAGACAAACTGACGGCTGTTGACTCATGGCTTTATAAAACCAGCTTATTAAAGTGCTGAGTAAAAGGCTGGTCCTACACACAGAGCAGTAACCCCTGATCAGTGCAGCTGTAGGAGCCAGATGGAAAGGACTTGTCCACATATGTCCACCTGGCCTTGCTGGTGCCTGAATGCGTGTTGGACCCTGAAAACCCCCTTAGCTGGACCCAGAGATGCAGCAACATCAGCATGAGTGCAGATCCTCAACAGCAAAGCCCAGCCTGCTGTGCCAGTGTCAGCGTCATCTGCCACAAGTGCCACCTCATCTGCCTCCACAGGGTCCCTCTGGGAACACTTCATCCCCTCCGAGTGCACCGAGGGAGAAGCAGCTGCTTGTACCTTGGCAATGCCCAAACCAGCCCTGGAGCCAGCCCAGGGCAGGGAAAAGGGAGCATCTCACACCTCTCTTACAAGGGTTGTTTGGAAGGGAGATGCTTGGAGTTGCCCTTGCTTGTCGAGTACCTTCTCCATGAGGCTGTGAAGTTGTCCTGCAGCTCCCCTTTCCAGTCTGAGGTGTATTTGATGTTGCTGATGCGAAGTGAAGGATCTCAAAGGGGTCCCTACAAGGGACTGAGAAGGACTTGCACCCAGCCTGGGAAACTGAGCTCAGGAACTGATCTGGGAAACAGATTTTTTGAAGTGGAGATGTATGTCCTTGGTGGCTCTGTCTCACATTACCTCTCCATCATGCTCTCTGCACTTATGGTGAGTGAGATACCCTGGAAGATTTTTGCTGACTTACGGAGAATAAGGACATCCTCCTCCTTCTCTTCCTCCTCCTCCTCCTCCTCTTCCTCCTGTTTCAAGGATAAAACTCCAGTTAAACTGGGCCTGAGTTGCCTTTATCCTCTCCCACACTCTGCAGTCACCAGCTTCTGCTCACTGCATGACCCAAAGTCAGACAAAATGACATTAAGCAGAGCCATCAGCAAAGTAGATAAGCAGCCACCCTTGTCCTTCCTCTCCACTGGTGCCTGTGCAGGCAGGACAGTGCTGGAGTCTGACCCTGCTGTGGGTCTGAGCAGGGGGATGGGCAGAAAATGAGGCAGATGGAGCAACAGCCTTTTAATTGGAAGGCAGCACAGATGATTGTGAGGGTGTATGTTTTCATTAGAACAGAGGATGCTCTGCAGCAGCTGTGCCAGAGCATTTTGGAACGGGGAGCAAACCTGGCTCTGTCACAGGGAAAGCACTGGCCAAGGTGAGACTTATGTCGACCTCACTCCAGTGCCTTCCAAAAGTGCAAAATGTTTCTGACTGTGAAGTGAAAACCCATCTGAGTTATGGTGAGACCCTGGGACACCTTCCCATACTGTTTCCTTCCCTGCTGCCCCTGGGGCACAACCACAAAGGTTTGTGCTGCCCAGTGGTGGTGGTGACAACCTTGGTCCAGCTGGGACAGCTTTCAGTTTAAAAGCCTGGAATATTCATCTGGGGACTTCATCCTGTGGGACTTCTGAGCACTGACTGAACAAGAAATGTATCAAACATTGGAAAATGGTTTCATTTACAGATGGAATATCTTGATGCCAGCTTTCACATTTTGAAATGTATTTCCCTTCTCTTGTTGCAATAGAATCATAGAATAGAATCACAGAATCAATGAGGTTGGAAAAGACCTCCAAAACCATTGAGTCCAACCTGTGACCATCCCTCCTTTGTCCCCCAGCCCAGAGCACTCAGTGCCACGTCCAGTCCTTCCTCGGACACCCCCAGGGCTGGGGACTCCACCACCTCCCTGGGCAGCCCCTGCCAATAACTGACCACCCTTTCCATGAAGATATTGCTCCTGATGTCCAACCTGACCCTCCCCTGGCACAGCTTGAGGCCATTTCCCCTTGTCCTGCCAATGTACATATGTAATGTCTCTCATGAATGAAGTAGCACAAGATCTCCAAACTCCTGCACACTTATGCTCATGTACGTCTCAGTCATTGGCTTCATTAGAGAATTTTGATGCAATTAGAGGCACTTCTGTTCTTTTCCCCTGGAAAAAAACCATCCCAGAGTGATCCTTAGCAAACTGGCTAGGCAGCTTGTGGTGGTTAATGCAGGACACTGATGCTGCAAGTTGTCCTTCACAGATGAGGTTGATGGCCCCATTTACAGCTTCCACACACTGCTTTCCTCCACCTATTGATGGTGTTTTGATCTCCTGCACTAAGGGTTGTGTGAGAGTTTTGTGGTTTGTTCTTATGGATGAAGGTGGATGACTCCAGCTGTGTCTCCTCACGCCACGAGCAGAGATTTTCAGTTTTGGGCTGATGATGTGTTCTGTAAAGTGACTTGAACCAACACCTTCCTCCTGTTGTAGTAGGGTCTTGAACCCCTGGACCAGAGGTGTCAGAGTCATGAATCAGCCAGGCCAGCTGACACCAGGATCGATGACAAAGTTACTGCTCCCTGAGTGTCCTCTCACCTGCTACACATATATCAGTTTATTTCATTTTGCCTTAAAATGTAACTGTACAACACACATGATGGATGATGCAGTGACTCATCACCAACCCAACCATCCACGTGCTGGGAGTTCAGGGAGCAGAGACCTCATCAATCCCGAGAGCCAGAGCAGCTCTGATCCAGAGCCTGGAGAACACTCTGCTTCATCAGAGGAACTGAGTGACACACACTTAACCAAATTCTCATAAATTCTTCTCAAAACCCCACCACTCAGTCAGTGAGACCAGTCTGGGTCTAATTCTAGGGAAGATTTCAGAATGAGTACAGACAATCACAGAATCACAGAATATCCTGAGTTGGAAGGGATCCACAAGGATCATTGAGTCCAACTCTGGCCCTGCACAGACACCCCAACAATCCCACCCTGGCCCTCAGAGCGTTGTCCAAACCCTCCTGGAGCTCTGGCAGCCTTGGGGCTGTGCCCACTGCCCTGGGGAGCCTGGGCAGTGCCCAACCAGCCTCTGGGGGAAGAACCTTTGCCTGAGATCCAACCTGAGCCTGCCCTGACACAGCTCCAGCCGTTCCCTGGGTGCTGTCCCTGCTCCCCCAGAGCAGAGATCGGAGCTGCCCCTGGGGAGGAGCTGCAGCCCCCGCTGAGCTCTGCCCTCAGCCTGCTCTGCTCCAGCTGCACACACCAAGTGCCCTCAGCTGCTCCTCACATGGCTTGTGACAAAGCAAGAAAGCAAAATGAAAATAAAGGCTCCAGGAAAGCAGTACATCAGAGTACATCAGACTGTGATAGAAAGAAAATATGAGCTGTTGTCCAAGGTTTATCCAGTCTCATTGTCCAGAGGAGCTGGGGCTGGAACATCCAACTGTCTCAGGTCCAAACTCTCCTGCCACATTCCAACACAGCTGCAGCACCCCCAGCCCACCCCTGGGGGCTCACCAAGCACCAGGCACAGAGACTGAGGGGCTCTGGTCACCCAGGAGGTGCCAGCAGTGCTGGGCAGAGCCCCTGCAGGCCCGTGCTGAGCTGTGCTCACTGCACACAGCAGCACAACCAGAGACTGGGAGGGGCGAGCTGGTTCGTTTGGCACACATGTCCTGTCCTCAGGGCAGAAATAAAAACCACTTTGGAGAAGTGTCCTTTAATTTTTAGAGCCTGGCACAGCCACACAGACACCTTTCAGCACCTCTGGAAGCAGTTGTGTTTAACTGCCTGTGGCGAGCAGGAGACTTCCAGCTCTGCTCTGTTAATGAACAAATTGAGTTCCAGCCTCGCAGCAGCTGTGACAGGAGATTCCAGATGCAACGTGGCCACTGTCCTGCAGCCCCTTGCACTGGCAGTGCTGCCCATCTTGCCTCGAGGCAAGAAAAAAGCTCATCCTCTCGCTATTCCCCTCTGCCAGCACCGAGTGAGTGTTCAGTGGGATGAGCCTCCTCTCCCCCTCTCCGAGCACTTTGCTCTGGCCCCTGTTGCTGATGGATGTTCCGTGGCCAGTGCCAGGTGGAGCATCAGGACGCGTTCGAGCTCTCCCTGTGAACAGGGGCCCGCAGAGCTCGGTGGTTCCTGCAGGGACGGGAGCGCAGCAGCGCTTCAGAAATTGCCTCCCTCTTGTGGTGGCTGCGCTGCTCCCGAGGTCAAACGGCCTTCAAACACAGAGGGATTGCTAATGCTTGGCCTTCCACAGAGCATTAGAGGAGGAGAGCGGCGGTCCTGGGTGGGTGAGAATCCCAGGAGCTGTTGCTGGTGAGATGCATAAGCCCTTCAGTGATCCCTGCTCTGCTGATGCCAGGGATGGACCCGGGAGCTCTGGGAGGAGATGTACCCAGAGGACTCAGCCCCAGGTGGAACAAGCTTAAAAATAGATCAGAGAGAAAAAAAAAAAGATAAGAGATTAAATGTGCAACTTTGGGGTGATGATCACAAAATATCCTGAGTTGGAAAGAACCCACAAGGACCATCCAGTCCAACTCTGGCCCTGCACAGACACCCCAACAATCCCACCCTGACCCTCAGAGCGGTGTCCAAACCCTCCTGGAGCTCTGGCAGCCTTGGGGCTGTGCCCACTGCCCTGGGGAGCCTGGGCAGTGCCCAACCAGCCTCTGGGGGAAGAACCTTTGCCTGAGATCCAACCTGAGCCTGCCCTGACACAGCTCCAGCCGTTCCCTGGGTGCTGTCCCTGCTCCCCCAGAGCAGAGATCGGAGCTGCCCCTGGGGAGGAGCTGCAGCCCCCGCTGAGCTCTGCCCTCAGCCTGCTCTGCTCCAGCTGCACACACCAAGTGCCCTCAGCCCCTCAGCTTCCCCTCCTGACCCTTCACTGTCTCCATGGCCTTTCTTTGGACACTCTCTAATAGCTTTAGATCCCTTTTATATTGTGATGCCCCCAGGACTCAAGGTGAGGCTGCACCAATGCAGAGGATGTCCTCCAGAAATCAAAGGAGACTGAGTCTGAACATCCCTTTCAGCTGCAGATCCCTATGGAAATAACAAAGCAAAGGCAGATCCTCCACGAGGGCAACACCAACACATCTTGCAAGTGTTGCACTGAGAGCAGAGATGTTCAAGGGTGCACTCAGAGGAGTGCACACAGAACAAGGCAAGGAAAACTGGCAACTGTTTGACAAAAAACTAAAACCAGACCTGCAATTTATTAACTGCAGCTGAATGTCCCTGAAACGTGTCCTGTAAACGGGGAATTCTGAACAACCGCCACAGAAAGGAGCATTATGCAAATATATGCAAAGTTATCAAGGCTATGTAATCACAGACAGTGACAATGCAGACAGGAGGTGAAATGTTCACTGTAACAATATCCTAAACAAAGGAATGAAAGTAGTGGAGGAATTAAATGGCAACAGACACAAACTCAAACTAAACTCAGTCAGGGTGCTCAGGTGGTGTGTGGGCAGAGCCAGGCAACCCAGGAGAGTGAGAACATGAGTCAGAGAGCAAAACAAAACCCTGAAATACCGAGTCATAGGGAAAACAGAGAAGTTCCCAGTGACAGGGATATAGTTTGCAAAATGTGTGTTCACAAGGGGTGGGTCCACTTGGATGCAGGGTCACTTTGGGCATTGAGAAGGTTTAAGGCCAACCAACTCTCAGACATTTGTTTAGTCAATGAGGCAGCTGGTTGGGCTCCACCCTCTGCACTGAAGAGATCAGGCTTTGCAGGAACTAAAATGCAGAGGGGACAGCACTGTTCCAAGGCTGTTCTGTGGTGGCTGGATACCTGCAGTGATGGCCCTGGGAAAGGGTTGTGGCCCTCACGAGCAATATTGTACAGGTACCAAAAGACGCCAACGCTGGACCACTAAGGCTGGGAAGAGCTGCAGCTCAGTGCTTCAGATGTCCAGAAAATATTCTTTTCTTATCAAAGTACCAACTACCCTACATTTGATGGGCTTCACATCCTGAAATGGCCCCCAGTGTCCTATTCACTTGTGCTTCAAAAACAGCCCCTGAGATCTCTTCAAGAAGACTATGTTGGAAAAAAACGGAAAAGTCATGGAGAGCAGTACCACAGTGATACCAGTCATCAGCCAAGGTCCTTGGGACTGCATTGTACAGGGAGGATAATTATGAATTCAGGCACTGCTGTATGAAGATTAATTAATTAATTACGAGCCTAGAGACTGGTAGCCTTAATGTTGGACAGGGTGCCATGACATGAAGCTCTCTGTGAACAACAACAAGGAGCAGAGGACACACTCTGCCCAGAACTCAGCCTAGGCAGGAGGCAGGAGATGGGAGATCTCTGCAGCTCAGCACCTGTCTGAGGAAGGAGGTTGGGTGGGAATGTCACTCCTGAGCAGGGCACATCATAGGTTTGTGCTGCCTGCCCTGCTGTGAGGAATAAAGCCCAGAGTGGGCTGTGGGAGGTAAAACATAATGCTGTGGGAATCATAACTGATGCTTCAGCATGACAGGAGCTGTTGGAAGCTGACCTGATGCCAGCCAAGCTGGGCTGGTGCCTGGAAAGGTTGTGTTTTAATTGTTCTATGGGCCTGTGGGTCAGATGGAGGAGTGGAAAGGACATGCAGAACTGGAGAAGGACATGCAGAACTGGAGAAGGACATGCAGAACTGGAGAAGGAATTGCCTGCTGTGGAATTGCTTGTCTTTTCATCAATGAAAAGATGAAACCCGTGCATGGGAAAAGCCAAGAAGAGAGTAGGAAGGGGAATGATGCAGTGTGGGTGCTGAATTCCTGTACACCTTGGGAAAAGGTTCCTCTATCCAGCACCAGGGACAGAGATGGAGACAGACAGATACCCTCCTCCTCCTCCTCTGTCACTGGGGCCTGGGTGGTGCTGGCTGGCTCTTTGTGGGTTGTCTGGTTCAGGTGTAAATGCTGAGCATCCACTGTGTCTTTTAAGAGCTTCTCCAGATCAGGTTGCCAAGAATGATTGAAGATATTCAAACTAAAACTTTCTTCTCTGTGTTCTGTCCCACCTCTTCTACTTTCAAGTCCAAGCATGCTTATCCTACAAACTGAGTGCCCTCAGCTGTGTTTGTGGGGCCAAACAGACAGAACTGAAGCAGCAGAGGCAGATGAGCTCCATGACTTCATGGACAGCAACACGGACAACAGTCTCTCCCTCCCTGCTGCAGGAGGGGAGAAGGAAGAACTGGGTATGACACAATCTTCCTGTGCAGGAAAGGGACTGTGCTCTGGGAAATCCAGCCACCCATCCTGGCACCTTCTGCATGTGACACACCCGTGATCCCCACCATGGTGTGAGCACCCCAGGCCTTCTCACAGTCCCCCTATTTCATGCAGCACAGGTATCACCGGGGATTTTCTGAGGAGGCTTCCAGGGAGAGAAGTGCTGCTCCCCTTGCTGATCTGAGAGTACCTGGGGTCAGAGACAGCATCCAGGGAGTGTGTCGGGGGGGGTTCTCAGATATCAGTCCAAGAGAAGTTCAGCTAAACTGACTCCCGAGTTCAGCAAGGAGCAGTGAGTTGCTGTGCTGAAGGACCTGGTCACCACCCCAAGGAGCACCTCGTGGTCACCCTTTCTAAGGCACAGGGGTCTCAACTTCATTCACTCAGCCTGATGATTTCCTTGAGGATAACACAACAAACGGGAGCCAGACCAAATTAAGCAGATTTTAGCTGTGTCCAGGTACTCCTCAGAGGTGAGGACTGTTTGAGCACTTGCCAGCAACCGCAGCTGCCAGGAGTCCCAAAGAGCTGATGAAGAGCAGGATTTTTGCAATACTTGTTGGCAATAAGGCCACGGTCACCAGGGACCATTTCAAGTTTGCCACAGCTGGGGGTCCATGAAGGACTCAGCAATAAGATTATGGATTGTGGATGTGGCTTCTTGAACACTTCCCATGAAAACATTGGGCACAATCCAGGCAGGTGTTGAACTGCTTCACATCTCCCTGTGGTGAGGTTGGTTTTGGACCATCAGGAATGACTTCACATACACAGTTCCTGGATGTGTCATCAGTAAGAACCAAGAAACTTTCATCAGGCATAATAACAGAGCTTCCTTTTAAAGCACATTTATGGGCAGAGCGCTCACATTTGTGGGTCAGAATGGTTTGAACCTTGCAGGCAGTTTCTCCAGGGGTCAGCCTCACTGCTTGCAGTAGAAGCACAGCCCAGACTGGGACTGGGGCTGTAGTTTTCACAAGCTGGTCACTGAAAATAGGCCAGTTATGGAGAAGTTATTCTACAAACCCCTCACTTGGAGGTGGAGTGACGTGATCTGATGTTCTTAGCATCGGCCAGGGCAGTGCACCAGCCTTGGCAATCAGTTCTCCTGGCTTGTAAACACATGTGTAATCACAGCCCTCACCTGGACAGGTTTGCTCTTTAAGAGAAGGACCAGAAATAGCTTTTAGCCTGGCAGATTCTGATTGCACCTCCACAGATGTAATTATGGGCTGCCTTGGCTTCGTTAAGGGCTCCCTGCCCCGTTTGTCCAGGGCAGTGGATGGCACAGGGCTGGCACAGTGACACATCCCTCTGACCCACCCGGCAGCACATGACTCACAAAGCTTCAGTGCCACAAAGCAGCGCAAACACGAAGCCCTTTATTATCTCTTTTCACCCAGATGAATGAACCCTGAATCAGATGTCAATAACTGCTTGGCATTCCTGGAGATCTCGGCATGCTGCTGAGTTTATCTCCCTACAATTTCCCTGTTGAGAAAGCAACAAAGGGCCTCAGCACCCGCTGCCCTGTGCAATAGGAAGCTGTGGTAGAGGTTGAGCAATCCAAGGAATGCTTGAAACACCCACTTGAGTTTTGGCTCTGGAGCCTCATGTTTTGCCTTTTCTCCATGTTCTCTTGGATAGATGTTTCAGTTTCTCAATTCCTGCCTCTTGGCCTCAGTGTTTGCAGGATCCTCCTCTCCTTGCCAGAAGCCCAGTGTTGTGTTTGTAGAGCAGAGTGCACAGGATGGAAGCAGAGGGGCAAGCACAGGAATGCACATGAACACATCACCAGCTCTTGCTGCAGCAGGAAAAAGGCAGGGAGGGGACTGGCCATGGCATGATTGTCAGGACAAACAGAACAACATCCTCTGCGTGACACAGAGTGTTGGGTTCAGACCTTTTACCTGCACAGCTCACTTTTGGTTTCTGCTGAGCCCTGGCAGCCACGTGCACGGCTGTGTCATCGCTGTACCTTGCCCAGGATCAGCTCACCCAGCCCTCCCAGAGCTCTCGTGCTGCACGGTGACAGCCACAGGTGGCAGGTGTGTCACTGTTTGAAACCACGACCTCTGCAGAAATGCAAAGTTCAGGCAGTGAAGCTGCTGGCTCCCCCAGCCTGCCACCGGAGCAGCTCTCCAGCGAGGCCGAGTGTGCTCCGGGTGCTGCAGGTTCCTCAGCACAGAAACCCCCACGAGCAGAGACTCCACCGGCAGCTGGAGTTCGGGGGGTCAGTGGTTTGCAGTGATTCACATTGTTGCCACCCTGCCATCCCTGCAGAGCCATCCCTGGGCTGTCACACCAACACACCTTTCCACAGGGAATGGGCAGGGGAAGAGATACAGCTTGTGATGGCTCCCAGCAGTTACACTGTGCAAGCCCAGCCTGGAACTTCAGGGGTCTCCAGGAGTATTTGTGCCATGGTCCCATCCCGAGACACAGACAGGAGGGGGCTGCATGGTCCTGGCTCAAACCAGCCCTCCCCAGCACAGGGTATGGGCAGGGTGGGACTCTGGGCTGTACTGGGTTTGTTACAACCCTGTCTTTGGTGCTGGGAAAAGGGACTTGTTTGTGATGGAGATACAGGAGGAGAACTGACTGGTGCTATAATTCCACCTGGGGGGTTTGTGAAGTCCTTTTTACAGTGTTGGTGGGAGCTGAGTTGTTGCTGCAAGTCCTATACATCCTCCCTCCCCTGCTGCTTTCCCAGATAAGCACCTTTGGCTGCCCATGCCCAGGCCATGATCGTAACTGGCACCAGTGGTAATGGAAACACCTCCACAGAGGTGGTGGGAGAGCCCGGCCCTATGCAGGCTCTGCCCCTGGGGAAGGTTGCAGGTGATGGACATGTACTATGAGCTCCAGGATCAATTCCTGACTCCCCAGGCTGACAATATCTCCTACCTCCTGATCTGGATGAGATGGAGAAGCTTCCTGCCCCTTTCTCACCTGCCTGTGACCTAAAGGAGTCCTGGCTGTGGCTGTATTCCTGAGCAGCCCAGGGGAAAGTCAGCCCTGCATCTCCCTTCACACCACGGGGCTGCCCTTGGGTGTCAGAGATGGTGAGTGTTGCACTGACACATGACAGGCAGAAAACCCCTCAGAAAAGTGCGTTTTTCCTTCTCTCCAGAGCTCTGCATGGGCTATCTCCAGCATGCTGGGTGCCTTGTAGCCTCTCCACGTTTCCTGTTTTCATTCCAGTATTTGCAGTGCTAACATACCACATGCCTCGAATTCCAGCCCCAACACACCAGGAAAAGGGGCCAAGGGCAGATTCATGGGATTCTCAGAGCCTCTTGTGCCCTTTCCCCAGCTGGGCTGGGGATACTGATAACTCCCTGACTCCTTCCTTCTTCCTTTTCCTTCCTTTCTCTCTTCTAATTCCAGAGTTGCTGTCATCCTTCAGTACTTCAATGCTGCAGAATTCTGACAGGGAAGGGCACTGATTTGCCCTGTTTTCCTAAGAGCAGCAGTTGGGAAGAGCTGAATCTGAGCTGTTAGTCTGGTGAGAAAGTGTGTACAAAAGATTGCTCTGAGATCCAAGAGCTTCTGCAAAAGTGTGGCACAGCCACAATAATACCATTTCCCCACTGCAGCAGGAACTTTCTAAGTCCTCCCTCCTAATGGTTAAATCAGGAGTAAAGCCCTTAAGCCAGTGGAAGGATTGTCTTGGCAAATATTTGATAACATTGCTTGGAGTGCAGAGCCAGCCAGATCCATCCCTTCCGTGCCTTCCCTCAGCTCCCAGCCAGCACTGACACACGGGACCCAAGACACACAAAACTTGGCAATTTGTACTTAAGGGACGACTTCTGTTCCTTTTGATTCCAGTGGTTAGTTGAGGCCAGATGTTGGCAGCAGAAACAGAAAGCTGTGGCCAGTCTGAAACCCCAGCCACGTGCAGCAGCACAGGGAGGTTATTTCCAGCTGTGTGTGGCACCTGCTGCTGGCAGGACCTGCTCCCATCCCACTGGTGCCCATGGGGGTGGTGCTGGTGCCCATGGGGGTGGTGGATCGGCCACGGCTGTGCCCAGGGATGGGCAGGACACCTTCAGCTGCAGGGACTGATGTCACCACCCAGGGAGCTTCTTCCAAGGGCTGTGCTGTCCTGCAGTGCTTTCCCCAGCCCAGAAGGTGACAGGGATTCAAGAGCCAGCAGTGCAGAACCGCATTTCTGCCCCAGGTGGAGTTTCTCCACAAGACCCCCAGCCCTCCCTGGGCTCGGAACTCGCAGCTCCCCCAGCCCAGAGGAAGCTCCTCCCCACCAGGACAAACCTCCTGCCCCCTGTGCTCCCCCTGTCCCCTCTGCCAGCACAGGAGGAGGACCCAGCTCTGTGTGTGAGCACGGGGAGGGTGACAGGCCCTGGCAGAGGGGCAGCAGGGCAGTGCCCACCGGGCTGAGGGCAGAGCCTCCGTGGGCTCCAACGTGCCAGCAGACCTCAGCCCTCCACAGCACTTGGGATCCAGCCTGGGATCAGCTGGCAGCCAAGGTGCACTTCTAAGGTGCCTCTGAAAGGTGAGACAACACGTGAGCACAGGCTCCAGCCCCAGCAGAGCCCACGGAAACCTCCCGAGGAGGGACAGAGCAGAGGCAGGTCCTGCTCAGGGAAGAGGTGCTGCACCCACTGCCCATCCCTTGAGGGGGACCCTGGACAGGGTGGCCAGAGGCTTTGTGGGTTCACCCCAATTTCTCCAAGCATTTCAGAGCCCATTTTAGCTGCACTTCTGTGGTGGATTCTTTTGCTTTGGGCTTTAGATGAAAACTCCTGGTTTTCCTTGTTTTAAAATCATATTCTCTTCCCTCTGAAAGAGCAGCTTGAACTGAGAGGTTTAAAAGACAAACACTGTCTCTCTGAGCACATTTTAATTATTTAATCAGGGAAAGAGCTGTACTTTGTCTTACTTTTACTCACTTGAAGACACAGGTAGTTTAAAGTGAGCACATGATTATTTAAAAATGAACATGCTACTTCATCAGGAAGCATTATATATTTAAAATATTGTTTTTGCTAATCTTTTTTTTTTAATCCCTTCACCTTCTCCCCTCCTTGTTCTTTATCTTGAATAGACCCCATTCACACATTTTTCTAGTGAGAAAAACAGGACAGTTTTTGAAAAATACAAAACTATGTGAGAGACAAGATGATCAAACTGCCTATTTCTTTTCTGTGTTTAAAGCACAGAATCACTGTGCAAAGTTCTCCAGCACTCGTGCAGCTCTAGGAAAGAGGCTTGTTCTGAAAAGGCTGTTCTGATGAAATCACATTTTCTGTGACAAAAAATATCTTTGAAAAGACATCTTGACAGCCTGCTCCTGGCTTTGCCTGCTGACTGGAGATGGGCCTTTTTCTGTTATTTATGTAAATGTTGTCAAGGCTGAAGTGTGGGAAGGGGGGCTGCTCCTGTGCCTCCCTCAGCTCTCAGCCTGGTTGGCAGGGGGGTTCTCCCAGGTTATCACAGCAGACAGGACAAAGTGGTGCCCCTGGGCATCCCAGCCAGCAAGACCTGAGCCCTCAGCACCTGTGGGGAGCAGCCTCTCCTTTCCCCAGGTGAAGCTTCTCTGGGGCGAGAGAAACACGTGCAGGAGGCCATGAGGTTGGGGGCTGCTGACCTGGGACAAGCCATGGATCCGTGGGGTCCATCCCTCCTTCTCACAGCCTGGAATACAGCTCTGGAGCAGCAAAGGCCAGTTGGAGGGTACCAGCTCTTCCTGCTGCAGGTCCCTGAGCCTGGTCTCCCCTGATCCACCTGCCTGCCAGAGGACCTGGACACCCTGCACTGGTGGCCGAGCCCAGCTTGGCAATGCCTTCATGCAGAAATGAGGAACAAGTGGTGAAAGGTTTAAAACAGCTCCTCTGATGCCTCCTTTGTGTGTGTCTTTTCAAGTGACCTTTCCCACCACATTTTTTAACATCACTCACAAAAGAGGCATGTCTTGCATTTTCTGTGCCCCATCAAACATCCTGAGAAGTTTTGTTCTTAATTGTGATCTTCTGCAGTCTTCTGGAAGCCATTAAAAATCCCATGTCCTTCTAATTTTACCTATCTTTGAGGACAAGAATTTAGGAAGATTCATGAAAGGACATGAACATTTTTGTGCACATGAGGAATACCCCATTGTGATAATAGACAGCAAAGGAAAATACAGCAGGGGTGTTCAGGGGTTAAGCCAACCTCGTTTAAGCTGATCTTCAGATATTGGATTGGAGCTTAACACAGAAGGAAATGTCCTGCATGTGCTGCTGCAGGGCTCTGGCACCTTCTGACCACTGTCCCCAGAGGAGCCGGGACCATGTGTGTGGCACTTGCTCTGTGTGAGGAGCTCCAGCTCCTCATCCCTCAGGGACAGGCCTGGGGGCAGCAGCTCCATGTCCTGCACACGCTGCTCTGGCTGTCCAGGCCCATGGTCTTAACAGCACAGCGTGGCTGGAGGACTACATTGATTTAAGTGACTGTCTAATCCAGCAGAGCTGTTCCCTGAAGGATGTAATCCCATGGGCAGCTCCCTGTCCCTCTGACACGCTCACCATGCTGCTGTTCTCTGCTCAGCACAAAGCAAACCTGGGGGGGAGTGCCCAGGTGGGTGTGGGACACACTCACTTGCTGAGCACACACTCACATCCCTGGGTGCCAAGTGGCAAGACTGGGGTGAGCAGCACCTTCTAAAAAGCTTTTCTCCACAATGGATCCACACAGTGTGGCTTTCCCAGTGTTTTAACCCAGTGATCCACTGCTCCCCTTAGTCCCACAAAGATCCCTCCATCCCAGCCTTGGTCTCACACAGTCCTGCCTTCCCACGCTGCCTCTCCTTCCAGCCAAAATCCGTGTCCTGGGGAGAAAGGTGGGCAGTGCTGAGGTTTGTAACAAAATCAATCAGGAGCCTGGAGCTCCTGAGCCATCTGTCTCTCCCTGAAGCTCTGCAAGGCAGAGCCCAGCATCCCATTAGCCCCTCTCTGCTGGCAGGACTCCCAGATCCCTCCATTTGTGACCAGCCAACATGCCCTTCACTCTTCCCTCTCAACCTTCATTTAATACGTTTGGGAGTCCAATCTGAGCACTATTTCCAGATAAAAGCATCTGCTCCAGATGAAAGCATCAGCTGGAGGCATCAGTGGGATTTGTAAGTACATGAGGAACAGAAGGTGCCCTCAGAGTGGACCTGACCTTCCCAAGCAGGAGGAACAAACCATCAGTGAGTTCAGGGCAAGGCTGGAGGGCCCTGATGGAGGAAAAGGAGGCACAGAAGCCCTTCCCTTCTGCCCAACTTGGCTGACCAGGCTTCGAGAGGGCTTGGTGAGGAGCAGGTCACCAGAGCAGCGAGGGGTGAAAGGAGTCACAGAGCAAAAAGAAGAAGTAGATGGAAGGGATGAGGCAGGGAAAGGCCAGTGGGAGCTGTGATATGCCAGCTTTAGGGGTTAGTGATGGGTGTGGAGGTGTGGGAGGGAAGGAAGGTTTCTGCTGACTTCCCAGGCATCTGACTTCTCTTTGGCACTGTGGATGTGTCCAGCCTGGTGACTCCAAGGGGAAGGAAGAGTTCCTAGGGTACCCTTCTTGTGTGGCCTTGGGAAGGAAGCCCTGCTTGTCTCTGCCTCAGAATCCCTACTTGTAAACCAGGACCTGCACTGAGCCCTCACAGGCCCAGCACCGGGAGCTCCACAGGTGTGATCCCCCAGCCAGGGCCCTCCCCAGCAGCCTGACCCACCACAGAGCTGCTCCAGGGGCAAGAAAGGAGGTGATGCTGCACTGGAAGACCCCCTACTTTTTGGAAGTAGGTGAGGTCTGGATTGGTCGCTGAGTCGTGGGAATGTGCCAACTCTGTGGTCCCTGCTGGCTCAGCAGAGCAGTGAGGCTTGGCCCTGCCTCTTGCTTGTAGCAGCACCAGGGTCCTGCAGCAGAGGAGTGGGGCAGGGGTACCTCTTTTTTTTTCTTTAGGACTTTCAGATCAACCCACCCCTCTGCCTCTCTCCCATCACTATGCAAAGTCACTTGAAGGAGTGAAAAGCAAAATCCAGATTCCCCCTCCTGAAACCCAGTTTCTGTAAAAGTCCAAAGAGTTTGCTGGGATTCAGGTGGTGACAGCTGTCCCTGAGAATCACACAATTATAGAATTTTTAAAGTTGGAAAATTTAAGAAAATTTTAAGATCGTCAAGTCCAACCATCAATCCAGTGCCACCACCACGTTCACCACCAAACTATGTCCTCAAGTGTCACATCTACTCATTCTTTAAACAATTCCAGGGATGGGGAATCCAGCACTGCCCTTGACAGCCTCTGCCAGTGTTTAACCACTATTTCAGTGAAGAAAGTTTTCCCACTATCCAACCTGAACCTCCCCTGAAGCACTTTGAGGTCATTTCCTCTCCTCCTGTCCCTTGTTCCCTGGGAGCAGAGCCCGACCCCCCCCCAGCTCCCCCCTCCTGTCAGGGGGTTGCAGAGCCAGAAGGTCCCCCCTGAGCCTCCTTTTCTCCAGGCTGAGCCCCCCCCAGCTCCCTCAGCTGCTCCTGTTGCTCCAGCCCCTTCCCCAGCTCCATTCCCTTCCCTGGACACACTCCAGCCCCTCAATGTCTGTCTTGTCATGAGGAAAAGATAGAAAAAAACTATAGAAAAACTATAGAAAACCTATAGGAAAAAACCCCCAACCTATAGCTATAGAAAACCCATAGAAAAAGTGCCCAAAACTGACCACAGGGTTCAAGGTGTGGACTCAGCAGTGCCAGGGACAGATCTCCCAAGTGACAGTGCCACCACCACACCAGACACTGCTGCTCTGCAGAAGAGGCTGGACACTGGGACAGTCTGGGGACTGCCAGCCATGCATTGACCGTCTTCAGCTGTGCCAGGGGAGGTTTAGGTTGAATATCAGGAAGAAATTTTTTACAGAGAGAGTGCTCAGCCATTGGAATGGGCTGCCCAGGGAGGGGCTGGAGTCGCTGTCCCTGGAGGTGTTTAAGGTGAGACTGGATGTGGCATCAGTGCCATGGGCTGGGAACCACAGCGGGGTTGGATCAAGGGTTGGACTTGATGATCTCAGAGGTGATTTCCAATCCAGTTGATTCTGTGATTCTATGATTCTATGACCCTGGAAAGTGGAGGTAAACAGCAGGGAACAGAGCAAGGAAATGCCATTGCAGGTGAGTAACTGTGAATAATCCCCATCACATTTTCTTCTATGCCATTATCCTTTTTAAAAATTAAAGATGGTAATAGGTTACTGTAGTTGAAAGTGAGACAATGGCAGATTTTAGGGAGATAAAATTATAATGATATCCAGGGAGGGAAGGGGATAGGGAGAGAAAATTGAAAGGGATTCATTATAAAGTTATCCTCACTTATAAATATTCCCCCAGGTTAGGACTTACGGTGTTAATAGTTAACCAGAATCTCAGGAAGGCTCGAAGCTCCTCACTTCAGCACTCACCATGTGCACAAGCCTTGCCCACCACTCGTCCCAGTTACTGTGGCAACAGTACATCTGCTTTCCACGATATCTTTCATTAATCATTTACACCCCAGGGAAAACTTAAAGTCTTGGAGGAACGATGCCACGGGAGCTACTTCTGCTCACCTGCCACTGGGAGCAGGGCCATCTCCGAACTCCTCACCCCCAGTTTACAACCCCTGCACAAAGCAAAGGCCCCCAGTCCTCACAGGTCACAGGCCCAGGTGCTGCAGAGTTACTTAAGGAAGTGATTGCTCATCCATCACATCGGGAAGGAGATGTCTGTGTGCTGAAGTAGTGTCCATTCCTGGTCCTGGGCAGATTTCAGACTGCCCTGGTTCCACGGTATCTGCCTCTAAATCACTAGAAATTGTGCCTGTGCACTATGGTCCTTCTCACCAGCATCTCTTTCCTGCTACTTCCTGGTTCTCATCATGCCTGTGCTGCTGGGAAGGGAGCTCTGAGGCCTCCAGTCCATGTCCCACCCAGAGCAGGACCTGGTCAGTCACTCTGGCCCTGTTTCTGTCCACCAAAGACACCCAGCACTCTCTGCTCCAAAAAATCCAAGGACTCAGTGGGAGGAGGACCTGGAGGGATAAGAAAATTCCTTAGCAATTGCACTGCCATAACAGCAGTGGAGCACTTGTCATTGACCAGGAGGGGAAGTGTCATGTGCACAGGGAGGTGACAGCCACCCTTCAAAAGAGCCTGCTGAGACCTGCAGAGGAGCCCCACGTGCCAGCAGTGCCTGTGGCTGGAGAAAGGGCAGCAAATGTCCCCAGAGGGTTAATCTTTAACCACATCGTGGCACAGATCGAGCTGCAGGAGGTGAATCATAGAATCATAAAATCACAGAATCACAGGATGGTTTGGGTTGCAAGGGACCTGAAAGCTCATCTAGTTCTGTTTCCCTGCCACAGGCAGGGACACCTTCCACTAGCCCAGGTTGCTCCAAGCCCCGTCCAACCTGGCCTTGGACACTTCCAGGATTGGGGCGGCCACAGCTTCTCTGGGCAACCTGTGCCAGGGCCTCCCCACCCTCACAGGGAAGAATTTCTTCCCAATATCCCATCTAACCCTACTCTCTTTCAGTTTGAAGCCATTCTCCCTTGCCCTGTCATGGCTATGGATGTCCCTGCCCCACAGGAAGAGTCAAACAGTTCTCACCCCCATCTCCTGAGTGCACAGCAAGGACAATGTCCAGCACAGCATCACAGCACCTCCAGCGTCCCCAGCAGCAGCAAAGGCAGGACCCCTCTTGCCCACAAACTTCTGTCCTCTATGCCCCAGACAGCACAGGTGGATAAAGGGAATCCAACCAAAGCATCCTGATAAACAGGACATGCTCTGAATTTCTTAGTTCTGGGAAGAGTGAGCCCGTCCCTGCAGCCAAGTGCAGAAGGTGTCAGTACTGAGTCACTTTGCTCACAAACTCTGTGGCACGAGGAAGGGAGGTGAGGAGGGGTTACTGCAGAGGACACAGCAAGAGGGAGTTATTTGTACCTTACAGGAGTTGAACTTTGATGATTCTTGTGAGTCCCTTCCAACTCAGGATATTCTATGATTCAGGGTATTCCATGATTTCCATTCTCAGCTGCAGGAGTGTGCCTGCACAGGGGAGATTGCCAGGAACCGGGTGTTTAACTCTGGGAGCTCACAACATCAAGTGCTCCTCGTGGAGACACCAGGCTGATGAGAGCTGGTGCAGAGGCACCAGGAAAAGGCAGCAGCAGCACACTGCCGTTCCAGGAGAGCCTCGACTTCCCAGGAGCACTCCAGGAACATCATTTAGCCACGGGTACCCGGATCCCAGCAGGGAGGTTTGGAGTCTGTGGGGACTCAGGGCAGAGTGATTCAAGGTTTCTTTGCAGCACAGGCAGAGCCAGCCCTTCATCTGTCCTTTGGGTGACAGCTCAGTGGCAGGAGAACTTAATGGCAAAAGGTGTTCTGGGCTACCTGTCCTGCATCCCAGCAGGGCCCTGTGCTGGTTGCAGGAACCCCTTCCCTGCCACAGGACCAGGGAGTGTTGACCCCAGGTCTGGACGTGTCACGCTGAGCCAGGCAAGGAAAGGACACACAGCAGCCCTAGCCCAGGAACACAGCACAGCACCATCCTGGTAATGAGGACAGCAAATTAGAGCTCTTTAAATAACCAGGAGCTCTTAAGGAAAGGGAGTAAGGTCCTCAGACGGCCTGATCTTCACTTAATCCCTGCAAACAGACACCTCTGATTAGGAGGATTGGTTTCTTCTGGAGGCGAGCGGGTTGAGGGCTTTGCCTGGCAGGAGCAAAGGAACATCTGGTGCTGTGTTTCCTCAACCCAGAGAGCCCCTGACTTCTGTCCCCAATTTACTGCTCAGCCTCCTCGCTTTTCCTCCTCATCCCAGCAGCAAACCCTCTTCATTAGCATCTGACCTGGGGCAGCAGCATCCATCTCTCCCCATGGCTCAGTGCAGCCCTGGCACACATCCTGCTGGGATCAGGGAGGAGCGCTGAGCCCCTGGGAGGGGCTGGCAGGGTGGGCAGTGGTGGCAGGAGCTGCCCTCGAGGACTTGGTGACAGCTTTGTGTCAAGGGCTGGGTGGGCAGAGGGGCTGCTCAGCACCCCCTGCACCACTGACACAAATTGGAGGAGCCACATCAGTGCCAGGGCTGGGTTAATGAGCAGGGACACTAATGAATCTGTGTCTTATCTCCATGTATGCTCTGCCCCGGGACAGCCCCAGGGCACCTCAAGCAAACAAATGAAGGAAACGTCTATTAGGGCCGGCCAGCACCTGGGCTGTGCATTGGGGCAATGTGTGTTCACAGCAGCAATTTATACAGACTCACAACAAATATTTTTGCTGATGATTTTCTGCAAGAATTGCCAGGGCTTTTATCAAAACCAAAAGTGAGATTTCTCTTTTTTTTTTTCTTTTTTTTTCCCCCTCCCCCCTTTTTTTTCCCCCCCTTTTTTTTTTTCCTTTTTAGTTTCAGGCTTATTTTCATAAGGAGATCCTGAAATTTTGCCCCTCCCCCAAGACATACACAGTTTTCTGTGTTGATGAAGATCAGATTTGGCTGAAAATAATTTTGATGGAAAAAGCTCAGCTGTCTCTCCAGCAGCACGAAGCCCTGCCATGAAGAAATGCTGGCATGACCGAATGCCTTTGCTTTAAGATGCAGCAAGAGAACAGCCCCTGGCAAGGAGGGAAGAGCCCTTTCAATCCCAGCTGCATTCTTGGTGTTGTAGGAGACCCACTAAAGGGTCTCAAAGCACCAGCCTGTCCTGGTGAGGAACACATTGGTTTTCTGGTTGTTTTCTTTCCATCCTAACCCAGTTGTGTGGCTCAGAAATGCAGGGTGGGCAGAGGATGCTGATAAGATACAGGGTATGAGAGGTTTGACACCTGGCCAGGTTTGGCTGGGCACTCAGACACAGCCCAGGAGAAGGAAGGGGCATCAGGTCTATATTTTGCTAACTCAAGTCTAGGGTGAGAGTTTTGTAACGATCCAGTCCCAAGAAGTTTTTTGGGCAGCAGTAGCCCCAGAGCTGGGTGTCGCCGGGGAATGACAGCACTGACAGGGAGCGTGGGTGGAACTCTGGATCACATGGGATGGAGGGGAGGTAATGTGTGTGCTGGAGCTGCCATAGCTCATGCAGGAAGGGACCTCCTGAAGGTGCCAGGGAGGTCTCACCACTCCACACTCTTGTGATCCAGAGGGGACCAAGAGGTGGGAATTGTCTGCTGGGAGCATTGTACAGAGCAGCACTGGCAGAGCAGCACATCTGTGGGAACCAAAGGAGAAAGAGCAGTGGAACAAGAACAAGACGGTTTTGTGGGAAACCCTGGGCTGAAAGAACTGGAGCCCTGGGGTGGCAGCTGCCAACAGGCAGGACATCTCAAATGCCAGCATCACCTCAGGCCTACATCTGAGCAGTGAATCAAACAGCTCTGGAACTATGCCCAGGCATTGGGACCAGCCACTATGATCAGCCCACACTGTCTCATGAAATTTTCCAGTCCCTGCAGCAGGATGGAGCCATCCAAAACAGTTGTAACTAGATGATCTTTAAGGTCCCTTTCAACCCAAACCATTCTACAAATCTATGAAAACAGTCCCAGGAATGCTCCAGCTGCTCTGTCCAGGAACAGCTTTGGAGTGAGTGTCTGGCACAGCCCAAACCCAGGGCCCTTTCTGACAGTCACTAGTGCACACAGTTGGATGTCTGACCCCAGCAAGCTCTGCCTGGCTCTGTTTAGTGTCTCTGCCATGATCTCCATAGTAGAAGTGAGGACTGGGGGTTTGGCATGTGGTTCATCCCAGAGATGAAGCAACAACTCATTTTCTGCCATTAGATGTTGTAAGAATAATTTAAAAATGAGAGCTGTGGGCTAAAATGAGAGTTATTGGCTAAAATACACTTTCTGCATGGGGTGTGGGGACAGGTCAAATAATCAGTCAGCTGATTGCTTAGACATACGAGGAGACCATCATCACCCAAGGCTGAGTGGAGATCAGTGCCATGCATGTTGTAGTGATTTCACATTTGCTGCCATGCCACAGGGATCTAATTTGCCATTTTCATGTTCATTTATGCCACATTTGTCAATTTGTTGGCCTCACATTCAATAGCATCATCAACTGGATGAAGTGATTTTGAACACAGTTTCTGTAAAAACACACCACATATGTCCCGGGCTCAGAGAGCACCCACAGGAACACTGGTCCCCACAGCCCCACATGTGGCACTGCTGGATGAGGCTCTTCATACTTCCACCAGGGAAGAACAGGCACAGAGACAAGGACAGCAAGAGTGCCTGCAACAACACGCTGGGGAGAAATGCTGCTGTGACACGGGGCAGCGCCAAGAAGCTCGATGGAGACATTTTCCCTCTGGGTGATGCCATGGGCCTCTTCCCACAGAACAGTTCCCTTGGTGTCACAGAGTATGGAGGTGAATTTGTGCCCCAGACTGGACACAAAGTCCTTCCCATCTCACCAACCCATTCTCAGGGACAGAGGGGTGCAATCATCCCCAACTCCTCCACCACCAGCCGGTTATCCCAGTCAGCCTAGGAAAGGACTTACAGCACATAGTGCTGTTTCAGGGCTGGACTTGAGCACCCAGGAGTCTTTTCCAGGTCTAAGCTCCTAATTAAATCTTTGTAAATTCTAACACCTTTCAAATGGAAAGAGACCTCTGCTTTGTCCACTGTTGTATCCAGCACACCCGATAATAGGGAGGACAGAGTTCAGCAATCAGGAATCCCAACGTGTGGGTCATTTTACTCTACATTACTCAAAGGCTTTGCTTCAGGAGAGTTGAACTCAATGGCATGTCAGAGACTACAGTGAGCTGATTCAGTCCAAGCAAGTTCTTGAATGAAGAAGTGCAGCCGTCTATTCTCTTGCTTGGGTGTGCTAAAGACCCACTGTAAGGCAAATACAGTCTGCCCAAGGCTTGACCACTGAGCACTGACCTGCCCCGGGGCCAAAATCTGTCAGTGAGAGAATCGAGAATCTCAGGATGGTTCAGGTTGGAGGGGACTTTAAAAATCACCCAGATACCTTCCACTAGCCCAGGTTGCTCCACGCCTTGTCCAACTTGGCCTTGGACACTTCCAGGGTTGGGGCAGCCACAGCTTCTCTGGGTAACCTTTGCAAAGGCCTCACCACTCTCACAGCCAAGAATTTCTCCCCAGTATCCCATCTAACTCTGGCAGTGAGAAGCCATTCCCCCTTATCCTGTCACTCCAGACCCTTGTCCAAAGTCCCTCTCCAGCTCTCTTCAAGCCCCTTCAGGTACTGAAAGGCCACAATAAGGTCTCCCTGGTGCCTCTTCCTCCCTGGGATGAACAATTACAGAATCACAGAATCACAGAATATTCTGAGTTGGAAGCGATCCACAAGGATCATCCAGTACAACTCCTAAGTGAATGGCCTATGCAGGGGATTGAACCCATGATCTTGGTGTTATTACACCAAGTTTTTAACTATTCTTTCAGCATTTCCTCAAAGCAGTGGTGCTCCAGCCCTCTAATCATCTCTGTGACCTGAAGAGGATGGTGTTGTCTCAGGGTGCTGAAACACAAGGGCTGTGGGGGAGAAATCAGCAGAGAAGCTCTTTTGTCTCCAGCTGCTCCCCAGCAAGGGAAGAATCCATGATCCTTGTCCAGGCTGGATGGTCCTGGAGCTTCGGGTCTGTTTTTGGAGAGGGCGCTGGGCAAGACAGGTCATGGACCCTCTCTGCAGGACAACCAGGCCCGTGCTGGGTTTTCCCACAAGGTCAGAAGAGGGGTGTCAGGGCAGCACAAAGGGCCCCCCCTCGCTGGCTGGACCCGACACCTCCCAGGGCTGGATCCCAGACACCTCCCAGGGCTGGATCCAGGGAGGTGCCGCCGCCTCATCCCAACACAGCTGGACGTGGGGAGCGGGAGGGAGGGGGAACTGTCTGTTTGTGTGTTTTACACTGCAACCTTTTGGGGTGGAAAACAGCCGCAAGCACCAGAGAAGGAAATTAAAGTGCATTTTAATGATATGTCTTATGTCTGAATGAGCATCTCAGATTACAATATCATTTGGGTCTGTGGGGTGAAATCCAGTCAGTGAAAAATCTCCCATCATCTCCTTCTACATTAATGTATGTTTACATTTTAGAGCCTAATTTCAACTGTTATGTTTTTTCAAAAGTAAGTAAACTAGGTTTCAAATGAGGAAATAACCTCATGTACTTACTCCCTGCTCGCCAGCCACACATGAATATTTAAGAAAGTGGTCAGAAACAGATCTATTTGTGAAAAAAAAAAAAATCATTAAATGCAGTTTTCTTCCCTGCAGCTTCATTCAACCTTTATATCAAAAATGACATGAAATGCATCTGTGTTCATTTGTTTAAAAAATTCCTTTGAACACATCTCCATCTCCATTTAAATTAAAAAATGACAGTACAAGGAATAACAAAAAGCCTTCTGTGCAGGAATACAATGAGTAATGAACTTCAAATCATATCTGCATGAAAGATTGTCAAGTTGGATATTGTTTTTCCATATGACCTGTTTCTTTCTAATTATTATATTTTTCCTGGCTCTGATTTTATAAACAGTGGCACCTCTCCCCTTAGCTGGCTCTAAAAGAGGTTTATTTAATCTTTGACATTTCCTATTTCACAGGCTGCTTTGCAAGTGTCACACAATAGAGCTTTGTTGGTCTCAGTTTAATTAAACACCATTTCTTTGCTTTAAGTAGCAGAGGCAGTGACACTTTGAAAAGTTCCTTTTCTGCTTGAAAAATAATACAGTGTCAGTGAATAATTAAAACATACAAATCATCAGAATTAATTAACATCTTCACACTTTTAAGTGCTTAAGTGTCTTTATTTCTGGACATTTCATTTGAAAGGCTTTTTGGAGACGGATAGGATTTGCAAGCAGCTTTTTGCTGATGCTGACTGGGGTCATGGGCAGAGACCCTCCCCTTTTCCCAGTGGCCAGGTGAGGGGCTCAGTCCCTGCAGTGTGCCATGAGGTCACTGGGATGTAGAATCCTGGTCCCTGTCTCCTCTGAATATGCAAAGGCCCTGCTCCAGCACAGCCCCCCACACGGGGGTCAGAGCAACTGGGAACACGAGCCCTGGAGGAGCCAAACCCCTCTCAGGGCAGTTCAGATCTGCTCTGATTTTCTGGTTTTGCCATCAAAAACAAAAGCTGTACATCCATTTCCAAGCAGTGCTGTACCAGCCGAGGCTGGGAACATCCACAGAGGTTTTTTTCATCACCTCACCTTCCCTGCACAGGCTGGGGACCCGACCCAGCACTGGCTCCACAGCGTGTTGGGCTCCCCGTCCCTCATTCCCATGCAGTTCACATGTGCCTGCAGAGCGACCCATCAGTCTCTGGCCATTCCCACACACAGCCCCATCAATATTTATTGCAGTAATTTCCACCCATCTGAATAATAGAAACTGCAGGTGAAGAAGCCGGGCAGTGGCGGGAAGGAAATTGGGTGTTGCAGTTCTCAGTCGAGTGCCTGGAAGTGGCTGCTCTCGTCTTGAAACGCAGCTTTGTGCCTTTCATCCCACTGCACCTCCTTGCTCCAAACCAGTTCTTCTTCCCCTTTCATGAGTGCACTTTTCAAATGATAATGGGCTGGTGTCGTGACCTTGCTGAAGCAGAAGCTGCCGTGCTAAAAATATTAACACTTTTCATCTTCGCTACTGAGTCCCAGATGGTTTTGCTGGTTTTCTCTGAACATTTCAAACATATTGATGTCACTGTAGAAATGAACTTGCCCCTTTCTGGCTGTAATATGATAATCCCTGCATATGCACGTGAATTTTGATTTCATAGCCATTTTGGAGGTGCAGCACCCAGGCAGCCCCTCTCTGCCCACCAGACTGGTGCATCACATCACAGACAAGTGACTCATTCAGGACTTCAAAGCCCTGGATGTCCCCAGCCTGGTGTGGTCTGCAACACACTCACAGTTTCACTGAACACATGGATGTAAGAATTGTATCTCATATCTTACTCCTGTCCAAGCTGGATCTTCTTACTCCACTGCACTGGTCAGTCAGAGGGCTTGAGTCCTACTGTACTATCATATTCCCAGTATTGGCTTTGGAAATCTTGCAGGGCCAAGGGCAGGGTGCACAGCCAGCCCCAGGCATCCTCTGCACTCCAGCCATGCTCAGGACCAGCACCTTGGATGTCCGAGACCACTCGAGGAATCTGAACATCCCTGAGTCTGTGGGACCCGACAGGATGCATCTCTGAGTCCCGAGGGACTTGGCTGGTTCAGTTGCCAAGACACTCTCCATGGTATTTGAAAAATCATGGCAGACCGGTGAAGTCCCAGGTGACTGGAAAAAACAAAGCATTGCATGCATTTTTAAACAGGTAGCAAGGATAACTCTGGGAACTTCCAACCGGTCAGCCTCCTCTCTGTGCCTGCAGCAAATTTTAGAGATTTTTGTGGTACTTGTTGCTGAAATCTGTGGCTTTGAAGACTAAATTCAATGGGCAAGGGAAGGGCTACGGATGTCAGCTATCTGGACTTCTGCAAGGGCTTTGACATGGTCCCCCATGACATCCTTCTCTGTAAACTGGAGAGAGATGGATTCAGTGGGTGGATAAGGAATTGGCTGGATGGTCACATTTACCTGAAACCACAGCTCCCTGACAGGAGGGTGGAGCCAGGTGGGGATTGGCCTTTTCTCCCTGGGAACAAGTGACAGGATGAGAGGACACAGCATCAAGCTGCACCAGGGGAGGTTGAGGTTGGATATCAGAAGGAATTTCTTCATGGAAAGGGTTGTTAAACATTGGAATGGACTGACCAAGAAGGTGGTGGAGTCCCCAGCCCTGGAGGGCTTCAAGGAACAACTGGACATGGCACTCAGTGCTCTGGGCTGGGGACAAGGTGGGCATCGGGCACAGGGGGGACTTCATGGTCTCAGAGGTCTTTTCCAAGCTCAGTGATTCTGTGGTTCAGTGGGTGACAGTCAATGGCTCCATGTCCAGATGGATACCAGTGACCAGCAATGTCCCTCAGGATCCATACTGGGACCAGTATTGCTTAGCAACTTCATCAGTGGCACTGACAGTGGGTCAAGGGCACTCTCAGCAGATGACTCCAAGCTCCCACCTGGGAGTCACCTGGACATGTGCCCCGTGTCGGTTCCTCAGGCACAGTGGGATCCTGAGATCCAGGGCACTGAGCTCTTGCTCAGGGTTGTCTCTGTGAGGAGCTCCACAGCAATCTGCCACCCACTGCCCCCGGACAACACACACACCATAAGGACACTTGATCTTTTTCTGCATATCCACCTTCCCCTCAGCTTTTCCTCTGCCATTCCTAGCACAGGAACAGGAAATCCCTCCACCTTTTACACCAATTACTGACTTTTTTACATTGAACTGGAGAGGCTCCTGAGAGTCAATGATCCTGTGTCAGAGCACAACCTACAGAAGCTCTGCAAACCTGCCCCAAGACACGTCCAGCTCTGAGCTCTGAACATATTTTCCAGGAAGACTTCATCCCCTGGGATGGGTGGTCTCACTATCAGAGGTAATCACAGCAGGGGTCCTTTAGGGAAACCTCAGCTTTTCAGATAGGAAAGGTGGACATTAGTGTCTCAGTCATTCAGGGTAAAACTGGTGATACAGAACCAACAATAAAGTTCTTGTCTACCTTAGACTCCGGCAAAAAACTTTGAAAAGAAGGCAATGTTTTCCTTAGATAACTGATAATAGCCTGGGTAGAATGTGCGGCCAATTTAATACTTAGCAGCTTTATGCCTATAGCAGGTGTTTGTTTAAGAGAGATTTCACAGTACAGAGAGAGGTAAAAAGCAGGTTTCTTCCTTTAATGGGCCACTGGCTCATTAAACAACATTTAGCTTTCTCGTGCACAAGGTTTTTATTCATTAGAGGGATTCATTCTATTTCCAAGGGTGTTTTTTTCTCCTTTACTGACAATTCACCTAATGTGCTGAAAGTTGCACATCTGAGTGGGGGACAGGCAGTTGCTGTGCCTCGGCTCCCAGCCTGGGTGTACTTTCTACCTCCACAAGTGGCTCCTCTCACGCTGAAAACACAACTTGACAAATTTCATGTTTTCTGGATTTGTTCACTTCCGAAAAACAAATTTTATCTTCAAAAGGCTGTATTTTGCAACCTCAAAACAGGCATGTCATTGCAATCAGTGGACCCAAAAAGGCATGGAATTTGCTTTTGAGATGAACCAGCTCAAAATTCAAATTCAAAAATCTCTACAGAATCTTTGAGTTCTGTTTCATTTTCTCCCCAACATTTTTCTTCTCTTGCCTCCAAAATCTGTGCATGAGGCTGTTTGTTCAGGACAGGGCTCTGTGGAATGGGGGCACGGCAGGGTTCCACGGGGAGGTACCCACAGCAGGAATTACCTGGGCAAGAAAGAGCCACAGAGTTGGAAACCATCCAACATTGAAGGAGGCAGGAAATGCCATCAGATGTGTCATCTGGGCTTCTTTCTCTCCTGAACTGGCAGTTCTTCCCCAGGAGCCTGCCTTACCCACCTTGGGCAGCCTGAGCCGCCCGATCTGAGCCCGTCCAGGCCCCGGGACCGCGGGGGTTGATTTGCACACATGGGACTCAGGTGTCAAGATCAGCAGAGGACAGAGGGGAAACTTTGCTTCTGGCACGTAGGACTCTATTGTTTCAGCATCTCTCTTCACGTGTCTGGGACTTAGGGAACCAAGAGATTACCATTCACAGCCCTTCTTCCTAATCACACGGTGATGGCATCCCATGCCCCCCGAAAGCAGCTTTTGTTCTGCCATCTGAAGCCAGCCTTGGCATGGAGCAGAGCAGAGCTGCTCCTCTGCAGCCTCAGTGCCAGGCAGGGAGACAGCAGAGCCACAGGATGGGTCACAAAGTCTTTGAGCCCCCCCCAAAACATTTGCAGCTACACAGTCAGGACCAGGCAGGGTTTGAAGCCAGCTGCCACTGCAGGACTTGGCCTTCAGAAAATCCAGATGTTGCCACTGCAAACTGGATGTCCTTTCCACTCCCCTCTGCTCTTCCATCACCCCCTTCTGACCAGCTCCTGCTGCTTCTGCTCCTTGAGGCTGATTAAAGAGAAACCACGAAGGCTCTTCATTCCTGATCTCCTAATTCTCTCATGTTCATAAGGTCTTCATGGGATTTGCTGAAAGACAGTTGTAAGATAGGAATTAAAAATGGCTAAAGGTCCACTTGCACAGACAGCTCCAGAGGCACAACCAGGAGTAAACACAAGAAGCTGTTGGGAAATCACAGAATCACAGAATTGTTAAGTTTGGAAAATACTTTTAAAATCATCAAGTCCAACCATCAACCAGCACCACCACCATGGTCACCACTGAACCGTGTCTTAAGTGCCACATCCACACTTTTTTTGAACACTTCCAGGGATGGGGACTCTGCTCCTGCCCTTGGCAGCCTGTTCTAGGGCTGGACAACCCTTTCCATGAAAAACAAATTCCTAATATCTAATGTAAACCACCACCGGTGTAAAATGTTACATATTTTGCTGGTATCAAAATTAAATTTACTGCCAAAGAGTTCAACACAAAAGCCTTATCCCCCTAAAACCTGCTTCATGTCTTTTGAGCTGATTCCTGATGCAGTAAGAGCTCCAAACACAGACCCTGAACCCGGGTGTGAGCAATGCAGGAGCTGAGGACAATTTGCACCCACCTGGGTTCAAAGGCACAGCCCCTGAGCACGGAGCCACCACGGCAGGGTGGGAGCAGATGTCCTGCCCAGGAGATGTGCCTGCTGAAAGTCCTTGACCTCACTCTGTAATGAATAAGAGATCAGAGGCAGCAGCTCACCCTCACCACCTACAGCTCCATTCGCTGGGATAAGGGTGTTTCCTCCAAGGAAAAAAAAGCAGTGAACTAGAAAGAGAGCTTTGAATTAATGGCTGTATAATCTGGCAGTGGGATTTGAAAGTTCCTGATCAAAGAGACATTAATGGTCCAGATAAAAACGATATCAGAAGAAACAGATGCTTCATGTTTGCACACTCGGCAGAGCAATGAAACGAGGCAGGAGGAGCCGCATCAGCTCGTGGACTCAACGGGGGACTGGGTCTGCCACGGCCTCACCACCAGCAAATCAACTCAGTAGTTTCACAGGAAGTTCAAGCAGCACTTCTTCTGTGTCCTGTATATCAGAATTTAGGATTAGTTTGCTCTCTTAAATTCTTCTCAGCTTCAGGCCCACAGAGAGTGAACAACCACCAGAGGAGACAACGATGGCATCATTACTGGTGGGATGCTCAGCTCTTTCCCAGCATATGCCAGCCTTTCCCAAGCTCACATTTCCTGCACTGAGGAGCCTTGAGGGTCCTTTGTGATAGGAAAAAAATAATAAAAGTTTGCCTCATTCTTTTTTACTGTGGAAGAAAGGCCTGGAAAAAGTCTTGAAAGAGTGAAATCAAAAGAAGACAATTAAGAGGATGCTGACTTAGCTCTTCCAGATGAAACACTTTCTCATTTGAACGCATTAGAACTTTTTTTTTTCCTTCAAAGCTAAACAGAAAAGAAAAAAAAAAGTTAATTATTTTTTTGGGTCAAATAAGCCATTTATTTCCATTCACCCCTGAGACTCAGTTTTGTGTCAAGCAGTTGACAGTGATTCCAAATTGAGAAATATTTCATAGAATCATAGAATATGCTCAGTTGGAAGGGACCCATCAGGATCATTGAGTCCAACTCCTGAAATAGCACACTGCATTTTTTTAGCACAGATAATTCCCGCAACAGCACAAACTCTGGGCTGGTCCCTCCTTCACTCCCTTCTGTGACTTCTTGCTGAATAAGGCACCACTCACACTGGGTCCCTGCCTGACCCTCTGATGGGGCCCCTCAGCCTCTCCCATCCCATCTCAAAGTCTCCAAGGCTCTGTGAACTCTGGGCCAGGCTTTCACTTGCTGGAAAAGCTGAAACACCCCAAACACATACCTGCACATATCTGCAGATTTATCACTATATATAGGTTGAAAAATCATGTGAAAACTCAAGAAAATACAAAGATTTGTTGGGGGGTTTTTAGTTTAATTCTTCTTTTGCTTTATTTTGGCTTTTTTTGTTGTAAATTATTTTCCCAAGTTTTATACCTCAGCCAAGACAATGAGTTTATATAAGGCTACAATAATTTTCACCTCACAAGAAGTCTTTGGTGCAGAGCAGTGGCCCTGAGTTGAGGGATGCACAGGGAGTCAGGGACCTCCTCCTCTCCAGACAGTTCCTGTGAAATCCCCCTTGTTCACCATGACCCCCTCATGTGACAAAGGACCTTGTCATCACTGCCCAACCCAAACACTGGGAAACACAGGTGTCTTTGTTGAGGAAACAAAGAGAGGCAGGAGCCCCCCACTCTGGAGATGCAAAGCCAGTCATGACCCCAAAGCCCCTCGTCAGGAGTCATGCCCGGGGTAGGTCCTGGGATCTTCAGGCTCAGCAGTGGTTATGGCAGCTTCAGAGGTTTGGGATCAGAAATCTGGTGGTAAATCATGACATGGATTGTAAATTCCCTCTGTGTTTTCCCAGGCCTGTCCCTGCCACCATTTGTGAGCAGGGAAAGCACAGCCAAGGCTTTGGCTGCACAGAGGAAAGGCCATGGTGACACAGCCAAGCTGGGAGTGTCACCCTTGGGAGGATATTGCTTCACTTGGAAGGATTTCTACTTTGGAAGGGCATTACTTCAGAGTTTCTTACAAAGTTAGACTCTGGTTTTAAAAGAAAAAATGCCCCAAAAAATCAGGAACCAGAACTTTAAGTAGACACAGAATGTTTGAAGTGATGTAATCACAGGAAGAAACACAAAATCATCAACTCTGACCAGTGCTCTTGCACCCTCAGTCTGAGTCAGAAAACGCAGGTGACCCAAATGATTTCATATGTCACATCATGCCCAGAGCACCCAGATCTGTGGCCGCTTCCTCAGCACAGCAGGACCACGTCTGCACTGCTGTGAGTCACTGCTGGGACACAGGGAGGGCTGGGCCATGCCTGGGACATCTCCCTGTGCTCCTGACAGCAGAGGAGATGTTGGCAGGATGAGCGTGGCTTCCTCTCCATCTCCAGGCAGTCATGGACTGCAAGGCCAGAAGAGACTGGCATGGCCAGCCTGAGCTCCTGCTGGCACCAGTTCACAGTTCTGGGGAAGGGAAGGGAGGGGAAAGCAAGGCAAGGCAAGGCAAGGTAAGGCAAGCCAAGCCAAGCCAAGAGAAGGCAAGGGAAGGCAAAGGTGCCTTAAGTGTGTGTGTTGTGTCTTATGGGAGCAAAGCCATATTTGCAGGCTGTCACAGAGAAATAATTGTGGCTTTTCTCAGTGCTACAGCCCCTGCAGGATGCCCAAACAACAGCACTGCCCCACGAAGGAGGATTTCTCCCAGTAGCAGCATCAGTGCCGAGCCCTGTCCCGGTGCTGCTCAGCTGGAAGGTCAGTCACTAATCCCAGGGCAAACAGTGGGAAACGTGTCGGGGCACTGAGTGCAGCTTATCTGTGTTTGTCAGGAGGTGTCACCTTGCCCGTCCGGGTGTGTACCAACAGTGAACACTGGATATCATTGGTGTATTTCCCTCCTTTCTCTTCCTTGTTCACAAAGGCATTTGTTAAAGCAGGGGGTGAATGTTTCCCTCTGAAAAATAAACTACGTAACAGAGGCCAAAGACCTGCAGTGCCTTTCCCTGTGTGCCAGCTCCCCAGCAAGGGATCCTCTGGCCACACAGAGGTCTGTTCACACCAGCATGTTCCCAGAGCTGCACTGGGAATGTGTCCCCCCTGCCTGAGGAGAGCTCACTGCTCCTCGTCAGGGCAGAGAAGGAGAAGCTGAACCTCTGGGAGCTGGGCTGGGGCTGTGCAGAAAGCTGATACATCCTGTTAGGAGACTGATCCAAATAGAAAAGATTGCCACAGGAGACCCATCCAGAGATGGGGGTTTGGATCAAGCTCGGCTCCAGTCCTGGCTCATGGTGTCCCACAGCCCAGGGTCATTCACTGTGGTGCAGCAGAACATGCTGTGCTGAGGTGCCAGGAAGGAAGCTGGTGGCTGGAGAGGTGGTTGCTCATCTGTACCTTCTCCAGTCATAGCACTTTTCTCCTTGGGGTGTAAAATATTGGCCAAGCAACTACTTTGCCCCTTGCTGTCCCTGGCAGAGGCAGCTCAGGTCATGGCTGTGTGCAGGTCTGCTCTGCAGCCTGAGCTTGGCAGCAGCCTATGGAGGAGACCTGCTGCTGCTGGAGGAGACTGGCACTCACCTGAGATGCTCCTTATGTTAAGCCTCTCTTAGCTGATGGATGGGTGAGCTGCAGGATCCCTGGGACTTGTAGGGATGTTCCTGCTGTGACCTGGCACAGTAACTGCCTCCCATAGAGGTGGCTTCAATGCAGACACTTGCTGGACTGTGACAAGACTTGCTCTGTCCTCTGGTCCCAAGAAATCCCTCTCCTGTCCCCAGCAATGTACCCATTTCCTGGTCTCCTCTGTGTCCCCTGACAGAGTACAGGAGACACCTGATGACACACCACCCATGTTCCTGACCCCACGTGCTTCTGCTTCTCCCTTCTGCCCTGAGGAGCAGGGCAGCGAGGTCTGCAGGACAGATGAGTCCTGAGAGGAGACCTGGACAGAGGGACAGGGGCAGTCAGAAAGCAACTGAACAGGGAAGGTTTGGGGTACACTGCTCAGAGGGGCTGCTGGTGTCAGGTCACCACGAGTCCTCACAAGATATCCCACCACAGGGATTATTGGGGTCACTGTGCAGTGCTTTGGGGCTGGACAAGCTCACATGAGCAGGAGTGTTGGGGTCTCCACCAAAGGTAAACTTTGGGTAGGTTTGAAATATTTACTTTAGTTGATCAAGAGTAAATTTGGCTTCAGTCAGGATTAAATTTGGCTGAATTTCAACAGTCAGAAGTTGGAATGACCACAGCTTATTTAAAAATCCAATTTTTAAGTCCTTTTGGTGGCTAAGAAGGGCTTGAAACCCTGAATAACTGGTCACAAAGTCCCACGTGAAATAAAAGTTGTTGGATCCTTGCCTTATCAGGAACAATCTCAGCTGACTGCTGGCTTTCAGCCTGGATACTGGTAACACCTTATGGGTGTGGGAAAGATAGTATGGACTGAAAACAAAATCCATTATGAGGATGAATTCAGCAGACCACAAATAAATGGAAATCGAGCAGCCATGAGGACAAGGACAAAGACCTGGAATTGCTGAAGTAGATCTGAAGCAAATATCCAGGCTGAAGATCTCACAGGTCCTTTACTGGATGGGAAGGATCAGGGTGTCTCTAGGAGTCTACTGGGATTAGCACAGCTCCAAGGAATTCACTAACTGTTTTGTTAATATCTGGAAAGATAGTGGGAGAAGCTTTCCCAGCCATCTGAGATAACACAGAAGTGTCTGCTCCACCCCCAAGAGAAGGAGGGTGTTAAACTGCAATCAGGAAAGCAAAGTTTAACGAGTTGCTGAGAAACTTCAAAGTTAAACAGCTCCAATAACCTGCAGCCAAGGGTCTGGAAGGGCATGGTCTCCTGGGACGATGATATTTTTAATAAATCTAGGAATGCCATGAAATATTTACAAGGCTGGGAGAAAACAAATGCTGTGGCAGCCTCCACATAAGATCAGCAGGGAGGCACAAGAGGATTCGGGAGGTGCTGCCCTGCTATAAACACCAGGGAAGCTCAAGGAAGGGCTGTCACGTCCTCGGGTGGAGGTTGGTCACATGGGTTAATGGGGGTTTCAAAAGAATGCAGTCTAGAAAATCTGTCTCATGGTGAAAAATGTGAGGTGGTCAGTGTTTATAATCCATCTGTGAGCAGCTGAAGGGTGAATCGAGGGCTGTGAAGTGAGAGAAACTGAGACTTGCCTGTGAGCCAAGGCTGGAAAAACTCAAAGTGGAAAGAATTTGCAGTTAAGAGGTAAATAAGCAACCTTAGCTCAGGAGCACTTGATGTTGGTGTGGGGTACATTTCCCAGCAGGTAATATCTGTGTACAAGGATTGTAGGTCTTTAAAAACATTTGATGCATTTGGCTCAGGGAAAGAACTGGGGGAATCCATGAGCTGATATTCAGGCCATCACACGAACAACTGGAGTCATCCCTTCTGCTCCTGCTGTCCATGGGGGCCTTCCAGACATGTCCTCCACTGAGACATTCAGCAGATCTTCACAGATTCATTGCAACACTTGAGAACCAAGGATTTGTTCTCCACGTCTTCAGAAAGTACTATCTATAAAAAAAAAGGTAATTGAATCTTCCCTAAAGAAACACTTCTTCTCTTTAAACATTACAGAACACAGAGAAAATAAACTGTCTAAAATAAGTTGATTACACAAAATATTTCGTAGAAAAATAAATCGTTTGGGCTGGCAAGAAACTGGAGAAGTTTCCTAAATCAGGCAGAAACCACCAACTATGAAAATAAAAATTAATCCTGCTGAAATTGTAATTTTTTTGGAGCATGTCTGGTCAGTTTTGTTGTGGTGTCCATGGTGGCACCAGCTGGCTGCTGGGGGCTGCTGGTGCCACGTGTGGGCAGAGGGGATGGTTGGGCTTGGCTCCAGTTTGTGTTTTATGGCCTCTTAGCAAATGAAACTGGTTTAGAGTGAGCTGGAAAACACTGATTTCAAACAAAGCCCTACATTTCTTGTTGGCAATGCCTTAGTTTGGGGACAGCTGTTCAGTTCAGGGTGGACATGGGGCTGCCAGAGCTGCAGGTCCAGGGAGCAGCAGTGGGGCAGCTCAGCCCTGGAGCAAAGCCCCATCCCTGCCCAGCTGCAGCCAGCTGGGCCACCTCTGACCGGGGCCACTGGGACTCCTCCAGGGACTGGCAAACAGCTTGGCCTGTTTGTTCTTAGCAGTGCTGCTGATTGACAGCTGCCAGCCTCACACTCCTGGAAAAAACCGGGAGTGTTCCCTGCTCAAAGGGAATGCAAAAAGTTTCAGTTTTAGCCCTTTTCAGAGGGAAACCAAATTTCAACTACCCCAAATATTCATTTTCTTGGAAATCACACTTTCCAAGCAAGTTTCAATTCTCTTTTGTTAGGAGATGTCTAAAGCTGTGCAGTTTGTCTCACTGGGGTCAGCAAACACGATTCTCCCCGTGGGACTGTCGGGATCTCTGGGCAGGTGGAATTTAGAGATATGCCCTGGCTCCCACAAGCAAGAAACAAAGTATTTGCATAAAATCCACTTCCCCTCCACCTGTGTTACTGCTGCCCAGAATGATGAAACACTGCTCTATTTCCATAAAAATCAAAATGCCCAAAGAAATGGCCCAGAAGTGCTCAGGACTCCACACTTGTGACAACACTGATGGGATCAGCAGTACAGGGAAACCCTTGAGGCTCTGAGAAGAGAAGAAATCGAGTTTTGATATATATATATTTATTTCTGTTACTCCTCACATCTTTGCTGTATTTCTCCACCATGAGGACAGAGCTGTTAATGTTCTTAAAAATTAATCTTAAAATGGGATTCTAAATTCCACTCATTACCTGTTTCTGTGCAAAAAAAAAAAAAAAAAAGAAAAAAAATTGCAAAGCCAGGAGGTATTTGGTAACTGCATGGACTCCCTTCCGATGTTATTAAAGCTTCAGGCTAAACTTATTTTCAAGATCACTTGAGAAATATATAACAAGGGAAGAACTCAGGTTAAATCCATTTTTGCTGGGGGTACACAGAGTAGCTGCTGCAATCTTTTATTTTATATTGTAACTATTTCATTAGCTGTTGTATCAGATGTGGAGACACACACAGTTGTGAACCCCAGGATGGGCTCCAGTGCTGCCCTGGTTCTTCCTGCCCTTGCATGTTTGCCAGCAGCACATTCCTTTTCCTCTGCCTGGGCTGAAGCTGGTTCCCAAATGGCTCTGCAATTTTCACCTCTTGTTTCTTGAGTCCCTTCCCCAGCCCTGCAGCTGGACACTCTTGGGTGCTAGGTCAGGGAAGAGTGTCAAATTAGCATTTTCAGATGTGCACAATAACGTCAGTGATACAATAGTTGCGTTCAAGGAAAAAACCTGAACCACAAGAGCAACAAGACCTGACAGAGTTTGCAGAAATGGTTTCAGTTCAGCTGTCTGCCCAGTGGGAACTCCCACTTTCCAAGAAGCAGGGAAATGTCCCTGTGTTGCCTCTCTACCAAGGGATTATGATGATGCGTCACCTCCTGAAGACCCTGTTTCCCCACTTCTGAATTGTCCCTGTTCCAAAAGCGTGACCAATTAAGTACAGGAGGATCAACAGGAAGGAAAACAACGCTTTGCTGTAGCTGCTGCACAGAGGTCCTTGGCCAGCTTCGTAGGTGCCAACAAAATATGAATTAAATGCATTTACTGCCATTCCTGCAGCTGAGCAGAGCTGGCAAACAGGTCCATGCTGCCAAGCTCCTCCACCCCTGCCCATGACAGCACACTCCTCACACAGGCCCTGCTCCAAGGCACACCCGAGGTGCCCCGGGGGGGAGAAGGGGCATCGGCACCTCCAGGCCATTAGTAAATCACCTGCAGACCCTGGCAGAGCCATCACAGCCTGGCCAGATCTGAGGGGTCTGCTCGGCCCCCCTGGCCCCACACTGCAGTGGCACTCACCAGGGTGGCACTCACCAGGGTGGCACTCACCATCCTGACACACAACCACTGCACCTGGGCCAGCTCTACCTGCTTGCAGAGCAGTGACAGGCAGCACTGGGATGAGGGGAAATGTGCTTCCTGGGGCAGGGGACATCCAGGTAGGAAGCAGGGAAAGGACAAGGAGTTCCCAAATGTCAGGGCTGAAGGATGTCTGATGCTGATTCTGATCCTGCTGATTTCTAGATCCTGCTGATCTAGTGGTTGGCATTCCTGCCCATGGTGGAGGGGTTGGAGCTATAAGATCCCTTGCAGGTTGATTTTTAAGATCCCTTCCAACCCAAAGCATTCTGTGACTCCATGATTTTTCTGCTCTCACACAATGCTCTGGCCGTGCATATTGGGGCTCTATTTGGGCTTGAGCGTATGGAGAAGATGGAGCCAGAAAAACAGCAGCATCAGGAAGCAAAATCCCACAGAGCTCATGGAGGGGCACAGGAGACACCGAGAGAGAGAGCCAGGAGCAGAAGACAAGAAAAGGGGTGGCAAAGGTGAGAAGCACCCAAAGGGCACCAGGGGCCAGCCCGGGACAGGGTGGCAGTGTTGGGGGGCAGTGCTGGGGCACAGTGCCCCTCAGAACAGGCTGCACCAGCTGTGCTGCTGCACAGCAGCCCCAGAGGGCACAGCCAGGGCTGTGGAGCTGAGCTCTGGTTGCCAGCCTACACATCCCCTCTGCACCCAGCCCTGCTTCAGGAGCCAGACAGCCTGGCATTTCCCTTCTAATTATCCCAACCAAACACGTGCTCTTGCTTTAACAGCTCTGTTGACAGTCCATCACAGTCTTTGTGAATGTCTTCCAAGATCTAATTACCTCTTATTAAAGACCTGCCTCACTTTTGGTCTCAGAATGCCGGATTCCCACTTTCCACTGTTGTACTTTGCTAATATATTTATTATATTGATTCCTGGTACTCCTGGGTCTGCAGGACCCCTCTCGTGTATTCAGCCCCTTTTGAGCATGGAGGGCAGGACAAATCCTGCAGCACTCTCATACCAGTGGGACCAGTCCTTCAGCAACAGGTATTCCTTTCCCTCTGGCATAACGGCAGCATCAGCAGAGCTGCTTGGGAACACCCTTTTATTCTGTGCAAGTTAATGACAGCTGATAATTGATCAAGGACATCCTAGAATCGTCATAGAATGGTTTGGGTTGGAAGGGGCATTTAAAGAACATCTTGTTCCACTCTCTGACGTGGGCAGGGACACCTTCCACCAGCCCAGGTTGCTCCAAGCCCTGTCCAACCTGGCCTTGGACACTTCCAGGGATGGAGGAGCCACAGCTTCTCTGGACAAATGTGCCAGTGACATCTGTAATACCCTTCACAAGTACACCAGAGCACTCCCCTCAACCCATGCAGACCTGGAGCACCTTTCATGGTAGATCACAGGCTTATGTTGGTCCTGAGTAGTGCTGGTTCTGCGGGCCATGGGTTGAAGTTTAGTGCAGACCCTCCTGAGTGGTTTGCAGCAGGCCAGTTGGGTTGTCCTGTGCCAGCCCCTTTCCTCCCCAGCAGTGCTGTCCCACTCCAGGGCAGGGCATGGGCACGGCTGCTGCAGCTCAGGGGTCTGCACAGGGCAGTCCTGCCAAAACAGGCAAACTGTGCCACGTGAGGCTGTGCCAGGAACAAACACCAAGTCTGGTCACTCTGAAATCTCAGAGCCAGCACCCATCTCACCTGATCTTGACCTCTAAGAGCAGGTGCCAGTCTAAGCCTGTCACCTCAGCTTTCCCCCAGACCAGCACCATCTGAAAGCAAAGTGCCCATCCTATAAGAGGAGCTCTGAAGATGCAGGAAGGTTGGGTGTGATCCAGACATGTTTTCTTCATTAATGTGCCAACTGTGTCCTCGGCTGCAAAACTGTGAAGGCATGTCTTGCCTTTCCCAGCACACAGAGATAAACATGGCCAATGCTTAAACTCCTTAGGGAGACATGAACATGGATCAGAGGATTGTTGAGTCGGATGGGACCACAGGAAGATTTGATGAAAGGCAGTGGGACTACGGAAAAACTTCTGGGCACCTCCAGCTTTCCAAGGCTTGGGGCCTCAGATGCTGAGTATGCCTGGGGCTACCAGAGCAAGGTACTGGCTGGGAACAAAAGGTGACAGTGAAACTTTTGAAATCCTTAAATATCACAGTCAAAACAAATTAGGTGTAAGCTAGTGGGGAGTTTTAGCAGCATATCCAAGCCTCAAACACCGTCAGTGAAAAGACAGCTTATGCCCTATTGAATGTCAAAAGTCTACGTCCCACTGCAGCATCAAACTTTCACTGCTTACCCCGGTCCTTTTGTTTAAAGGGTGGGTGGAGGGGCCACGGCAGACCTCGATGATCAGGACGGTATCTACATTCGATATCGTACTGATGGAAGCCTGTTCAACCCAAGGCGATGGAAGGCCCACACTAAGACCCTAAACCATCTTGTCCGGGAGATGCTTTACGCTGATGACGCCGCCCTTGTTGCCCACACAGAAGCAGCTCTGCAGCGTTTAACATCCTGCTTTGCTGAGCCTGCTGAGCTCTTTGGGCTGGAAGTCAGCTTAAAGAAGACAGGAGTTCTCCATCAACCTGCACCTCAGGAAGTCCTCCATCATCCCCACATCACCATTGGCCAATCAGAACTCAAATCAGTCTAACAGTTTAATTCCCTGGGCAGCCTCATCTCCTCGGATGGTAAGATTGACGGGGAGATAGACAACAGGTTAGCAAAGGCATATAGTGCTTTTGGAAAGGTTCATAAAAGAGTCTGTCGAAATAAACACCTGAAGAAAAGTACCAAGATCAGTGTTTACAGAGCCATAGTGCTGTCTACTCTCTTATATGGATCTGAATCATGGGTCATCTACCGCCACCACCTGCGTCTCCTAGAACGCTTCCATCAACGCTGCCTCCGTACAATCCTGAACATCCACTGGTCAGATTATGTGACCAATACATCTGTTCTAGAACAGGCAGCAATCACAAGTATTGAGGCCATGCTACTGAGAACACAGCTGCGCTGGGCAGGGCACATCTCCAGGATGAAGGACCAACCACCGCCTTCCCAAGATCCTGCTTTATGGTGAACTTGCCACCGGCTGCTGCAAGAGAGGAGCCCCGAAGAGAAGATACAAGGACTCCCTGAAGCAACAACTCAGCCTCGGGCATATTGATCACCATAACTGGTCCACTCTGGCCTCCAATCGGGAGGCCTGGAGACAGACCATCTGTAACGCTGCTGATGCTTTTGAGAAAGCACCAGGATCACCCTTGAGGAGAAAAGACATCGCAGAAAGAATCGAGCCTTGCAGAATATACCATCTAAGGAGTCTTTCTGCTGTGCCTTTTGCAACCAGACGTGCCTGTCTCGTATTGGCCTTTTTAGCCACCAACGCGCTTGCAACAAACGTGGGTAGAGCCCTTCCCAAATCTTCATTTGCGAAGCCCAGCCATGATGGGTGGAGGGGACACTGCCTAGTTCAGTGCCTTGTAAATTAACTGGAAGGAAGAACAAATAGACATCCAGAAGCACCTGCTTTTGGATGGACAATCTGATGGACAGAGCTTCAGCTCAAAGTTCCAATCTCTGGAGAGAAAACATGCCATGCTCTGCAACCTGGGAATGCCAGGGCTGGGAAGGATCATAGGATGCATAGATTTCCTTAGGAGAAAGTCGCTGAAGTAGATGAGGAGGCACCAACATCCTCAGCACATACCCTGCAACCCAGGTAGGACGTGCTGATCTGCATTTTCCTGCGGGAAAACAAATGCATTTGGCAAAACTTGGGTGTATTTTGCATATGGTAATGTGGGTTTATGCAACTGAGCCCCACTCCAGAGCTCTTCAGTAGAAGATTTCTGAATAAATACATCAGGAATAATGTTTATTTATCAGGGACAACCCTTCAGTGAGATAAGCACATCCCATCTAATGCTGGTCCCTAGTACAGACCTGGCCCTTGTAGCTCCAGGCACAAGGCAGGGCCATCAGACAGCCCTGAGCGTGTAGGTATCCTCAAAGCAGTTCAACCTCCCTCAACCCCTCCCTTTCCTTCCTTCTAACTAATCAATTTAGGAAATTTATGGTATTTACAGCTCGGGATCTCTTGTTTGTGGCAATGCAAATGAACCACTGTTGGAGCTTGTCGGGGCTGGAATACACAAAGCCTTTGTGATGTGCTGATTGCTCACACCAGGCTCGCCCTCCTGCCAGGCGGCTGATTGAGCTGCCACCTTCCCAACTACTCTTTTCCCAGGCAGCTGGAGGGTGTGGTGCCACCAACATTTTTGTAGTGGCAAAGCCAGTTTGAGAAATTCCTGCCCCCACCCCTTCAGTTGTGTCAATACAGCTGGCTGGGGAGCTCTGTGGCAATTAGGATGGCTCACATGGTCACATCCAGGGAATAATTGGGAGGTGCTGGTGCCAGCAGTGTGGTCAGAAGGAGCCCTGCACAGCAGAGAGGACATCAGGTTACAGCAGGAATGAGCAGCCAGAGGGTGGAAAATCCTTAAACTCACTTTGTCACCTCCTCGCCAGCTGAGCCCCCAGTGGCATCTCAGCCCTCCACGGCTTCACAGGCACCTGTAGGTCACAGACTGGCTGATCATCACCTGTGCACGGCCAGCACAGCTCAGTGGGATGGGTAAGGCTTCTCATGGGTTTGTGGAGACCCTGAATGCCTCCAGGGCAGGCTGCCATTTCATGGGATTAATAAAAGAGGTTCCTAGGGGATGTGAATCCCAAGAGAAGTTCAGAGACAGGGTCTGATGCACCTTTAAGCTCCAAGGAGACTTGGCTCCTGAAAACTCCTGGTCAGTGAAGCTGCAGCTGGCACTGGTGGCAGAGGGTGGCAGTTCTTGCAGCTGGACCCATTGCACAGGGTGACACTCAGGCAGTTTGGGGTCATCATTTCAACCTGGACCATCAACCTCACTGGCTTGCATTATTCTTGGGGCAAGAATGTCTTCCTGCCTCTGAAAGGTTCGGGGAACAGGGGGATTTTGTCATTTTGTTTCTCCTGGATTTGAGCAGTTCCTAATTATACTGGAGGAGACAATTGCCTCCTTAGATAATGATCATCATGGGGTGATGAAGACCACCTGCCTCTCGCCCCTGGAGGGGAGCAGCTGTGCTGGCTGAAGGAAGTGTGCAGGGATGGCAGCACAGCAGCACCACAACAGCTTTGTAAGCTTTGGGAGTGTTTGCTCTACAGTGTCAGTGACACAAGGACCAGCTTTGGCCTCAAATGGGTTGTTTACAGGTATCGTTCCTAGGCCTGTTCTCCACAGGAGGAGCTGAAAATTGGTTATAACAGAGAACAGGGCAAGAGTTGAACACCTCAGACTTCACTGCAGGTGACAGCAAGCCACATTTCATTGTTGGTGGTCAGACAGCCAAGAGCTGGGACCCCAGACCTAGCAAGACATTGAGTCCACCCTGCCCCACCTGAGCCCACTCTTCTCTCCACCCATTCCCTTTCCTCCCTGCCCAGCTGGCCACAGGCATGGGAAGGGTCCTGAGATTCCAGCATTTCCCAGCTTTGAGCACTCATCCAGTGTCTCTCTGTGTCAGTGGCCCTGCTGGTCCATGTGAAATGATGTGAGTGATAGTAAACAGCAAACAAGAGCAGAGCAATAGTTATCAAGAGTGACATTTGGACTAGTGTTGGCCCAGGGTAAGCAAGAGGCCAGACTAGAGATCTCCAGAAGTCCCTCCCAACCACCACTGCCATGACTCTGAGTCACTGACTTCAAGAATTCAGAATATTCCTCTGTTTTCTGAGACCTGACATCATCTGAGCCTGGTTTCCCAGGACATCAAACAAAGGTGAATGTGTTCTCTCTAAAAGTGGCACCAGCACAAAGAATAAAGGTCCGTAATTTCTCCAGGAGCAAGTCAGGAAAACAAACCTCTGATCCCGCCATAAATTGTGTAACCTCAATCTGAAACCATGAGAACTGTACAGATGCACAGCAAAAATTTCCTGGTGCCATGGAAATAACTGGTACACAGCTGTCAGAGAAATATGGGAAATTAGAAGGATAAAATCACCATCCTGGGGAAGAGCAGAGGCTTCACAAGCAGACAACATGACCTTCAGGCCTGATGAAACCAACGGCCAGGACAGCAGCTGAGTCATGTAGACTGTAAAAATTGTGCTTGTAATAAAGTCTGTCCGAGAGAAGCAGTTCTGCAAGAAAACCACAGTCAATTAGGTTGGGTTCCCCATAACTGAGACTCTGGGATTGTTGCTCTGTCCTGAATTCCAGGGGTTTTTAGCAAAATTCACAAGATGCAGCAGATTAAATGGTTATTGGACTGATATCAAAACTGATCTCTGCTTTTTGTTGGCAAGGCTTAGGTACATCTTGATGGACAACTGTGAAAGAAGCTTGAAATCAAGATGCAACCAGAGAGTTCAGTGTCACATGCATGTCTCAAAAGGAGAAGCAGCTGGGATCTGCTCAGAGCAGTGGGTTAAAAAGCTAATTGGTTTCTCCAGGGACCAAGAAAATGGTGCCAGGAGTTTTGAAATTAGCAGTGAAGATAAAAAGAGAAGGATGAATGAATATGAGAGAATACTGCAAGCATGAAATGAGCCTCTTCAGATGGGTCGTTACAAGGAGACCGTGAAAAAGTGAGTGTAACCAACAACTTTGTCAACGAGCTCTGGGCCCAGCTGCCCACTCAGAACATGGTTGGTTAAGGTTTGGCAGTAACAAGCAATGAATGCTGTTTGATCTCAGGCAAAAAGCAGGGGCACAGGGTTGTGTTTCCATGGCACAGCCCCAGAGCAGAGACCTTCTTGGCTACAGCTGAAAATGCCAGAAGTTTGCCAAGCCAGCCCTTGTACAGCTCTGGAGATGCCCCCCGCTCATAAGGAAGGTTCATCACAAACAACCCACATGAAACTGTAACAAATTTTAGCTGGATCTGAACAAGTTGTTCTCAGTTTTAAACCAGACCCAAGGTTAGGACTTCCTAAGTGAGCACTCAGGTCACTGACGTGTGCCCTGCCCTTTCTAGGGCAGGACAGACCTTTCTGGTTGTTACAGCATGTGCTGGCAGCCTTGCTCACCATCCTCACACACCATCACACAAGGGTTTGCACCTGAAAATTCAATTGAATGCATCTTTTATTTCAACTCTTGATAGGAACTGAAAGTTTTGCAGCTCCAGTTTTTGAGACAGAAAGATAATGACAATTTTGGGATTGTATTTTTAGTTTAGATCAAAAGTATTTTAGTCCCTTGTTTTCCAGAATTTCCTGTGTGGACCACATCTGGTCCTCACTTATAGAAACCAGGTCAGATTGGAAAATACAGACAAGCCTGGCAATCACCGGGCCCAACAGAAACATCTCTCAAACAGCCCCCCCTGACATTTGCTACCAGATTTATTTCCCATTAGCACTGCTGGCTCTGTGATGGGCAATTGGCTCCGTTGATTTTTCCCCCATTAACTCCACAAGTGCCTTGGGAAGCACACACAGCCTGGCTGCTTCCCAGGGGCGGGTTGCTCAGGGCATGGTCCTTGCTTCATCCTCCTCACTGGGCAGGACAGGCCTCTGTCCTGCATCACTGTAGCAGCTTGTGCCCAAATCATCACCCCCAGATCCTCCTGCCCTTCTGGCTGCTGTGATGAGGGCTCTGGAGAGCCCAGCCTGACCCTCACAGTGGGAGATGAAAAGAGGGAGTAAAAATGTGGCTGGAGGCCCTGCTGCCCTCGTCCTGCAGCCCTGCCTGGCACAGGCACAGCAGCAGGGGCTCCTGGGCCCGTGCCATGCCATGCCATGCCATGCAGGTGGCCAACAGCACCGTCCTGCCAGGGGTCACAGACAGGGAGGGTCCCAGCCTCCCGTGAACAGGGCATGCTCCCGGGGTGTGTGGGTCTGTTTCCAGCACTGACAGACCTGTCAGCTTCCCAGGACAGGACAGCCAGCTCTTATCAACCATCCTGTTGTTTCAGGGACTGATCTGATAGAGCAAAAGGCCACTGGTTTTGTCAGTGCTTGATGTTTCCTTCTGGCAGCAAAGGTTGAGTGGTCATCGAAGGCGAATGTGCTGAAGAATCTGCCCTTCCTTCGTCGAGTGGCTCCACCAAACCTCTACCCACATCTGCCCATTTCTGTTCCAGCAGCTACTCAGGCTGCCCAGCTCCCTGCCCAGGGCTGGCACTGGCAGTGCCCTTCACCACTCTCCCACCAGCAGCAGAGGAGAGTGGACAATTTTGCTTCCTTCCCCAGTTGCCAACACACTGAAGAGCAGGTCATGGGACTGGGAGGGGTCAGCCCAAAGCAAGTAGAGCACCAAGCTTTTCCCATGTCAACACAAATGGCTTGATGAAAGCCTGAAGTACCAGTGTTACTAATGGCCTGGGAGATGGAAATGTGCCCAAGGCAGTGCAGCCCATGGCTACCCACACAACCAGCTGCCTGGGGCATCTCCACCTTCCCTAACCTATCTCACTTCCTAACCTGTCTTCTGAGAGCCCACACCACCAGCTCCAGGCAGACAAAGAGCAGCCTCAAACACCGACAGGGCCAGTGCCAGCCCAGCCCTCTTTCTGCAAGGAGCCCCAGCCCTCCTTCTCTCCTGCCCTAACATGCTGCAAGTTGACCTCACAGATGGTGACCTGATGAAGCCCTGTCAGATGCTGAGGAGCCTCCACAAGAGCTATGTTAACTTCTTCATAGTAGTTAGAAGATGTTGTCCCCTCCCAATTCCCTGCTTCATACCCTGTTCTTCTCCAGCTTGGGTGGCAAGGAAATTCCTTGGTTCCACCGATGTGGGAGCAGAGAAGGACGAAGGTGAAGACACAGACTGGATGCTCAGGAGCAGTGACGGGGTCCTCAGCCCGTGTGTTCCTTGGGAGAAGGACAGATACACGGTCGAGAGTTTGCAAATGGGCACAGAGAGGACTTAGAGTTGTTCTGCTTCTTGTGGGTGTTAGGGAGGACTCTGCTTGATTCTCTCTTGTTCAGGGAAGTGTTTCCTTACATTCTGAACCATTTTAAAGACGGCATTAAACTCCACAGACCTCATACTTTGACAACATGCCCTGTGCATACACCTTCTTCAGTTGGTAGCCTACAGTTCTCCATGCACAAATGCCCCCTTCACATGGTCCAGGTCAGACATTAAACATCAAGCATGGCATTTAGAAATTACCAACAATTTATAAATTGCGTAGCTGTCAGTCTGCCCAGCAATGCTGAAATTTAAGGAAACTGTCTTAGTTCTTCCCCTCACAGGGATCTTTTGAGGCCTGTCCTTACAAAAGGCATCTCAAATACTCTTCTCTGCCTTCTTTGATGAGGTTCCTCAGAAAAATTTTGGAGTCTCCTTTCCTGTAGATTTTCAAAACTCAGCTGGACAACGCCCTGAGCAACTGAGGGTCCTAAACAATTCGAAGTGAGCCCTGCTTGGAGCAGGAGGTTGGACCAGAGACCTTCAGACACCCTTCTGAACTCAAATAATTAATGGCTTATGAAATCTGCAAATTGAAAGCTTTCTCCTAGGGGAGAACTTGAATGGCTTCATCTTGGCCTGAACCTCACCCTTCCCAGTAAAATGGGGAAGCCAGATGTCCTGAGCACAACAGGCTCAGGCCAGACAGAGACTCCAATAACTTGCCCTGCTTTGGCAGCTCCCATGTGGAGGCAGACATGTCCAGGTGCTGTACAACACAGTTGTCAAGGAATCATCTCCCTCCCCTTCCTCACCTGCATCTGTCGCTCGCACGGGGAAAGCCGGTGATGCTCAGCTGCACTAAGGCAAAGTCAAAGGGTGGCAAAAACATCCCCCAAGCTGGAAATGCCTGGGATATGAGGTCTTTCATAAAGCCTGTACCCACCAGTATGACACAGCTAATGTGACCCCAGTGTGCCAGCAGAGGTATCTCCAGTGAAGAGAAAGAACTGTGTAAGACATCACAGAAGACACCATAGAAGAGTAGATCTGCTCAGTGAAACATGAACTCTCACGGGAACGTTCTGCAGTTGTAGTGAACGGAAAAGAAACCCTTTCCTGAGAGCAGGAGCTACAGGGGCTTGGCCTCTTTGCTGGTTAGATGAAGGCTGCAAGGGACTGCAGTTGTCTGGGGAACATGGAATCTGGGAGGGAAGAGGCAAGGTCACGTTTAGCTGTTAAGCAGAAGGTTCTGAGGTGAGTTGTGCAGCACTGGAAGTCTTGCCAGTGGATTTTTTGTGCCCACCTGTCTCACCAGGATTGCATCAAAAATTATCTAGGACAAACTGGCAATTGCCATCAGTGAGGTGCTGTCCCCAGGAGCCCCTGTCTTGCCCCCTTGCCTGTGAAGGGGTGCACACAGCCACCTCAGCCTGCTGTTCTCACAGGTAACTCAGGGCTTCCCCAGTGGAACTTCCCCAGCGTGTGCTGGGCAGCACAGGTTGGTTGAACCCGTTTGACAAAACCGCCCAGCACGTTGGTGTTGGAACATGCAGGTGCACCAGGCTGGGAATTCCAACCATTCCCACCAGGCAATAAGCCCTAATGGGGTGCTGGGTGCAAGGAGACGGCAGCAGATCCCAGCCAGGGTGTGGAACCTGGCACGGGCAGTGCTGCAGCTCCCCAGGCCTGGGCACCCCTGGCAGTGCAGGAGGGGGCTCGTGGGAGATCAATATTCTAAGTGGTGACCTTCTCAGCATGTAAATATGAGTGGGAAAGCACACATGGGGTTTGATTGGCAGCCTGGAACCAGCCAAAACCATCAGTATAATGCTGCACTGCCTGCTGAAGAAATCAAAACTGTGGAGGAACTGTTGTTTTGGATGGTGTTTCCATGTCTTGCAAGATCTGAATGTGAGTAACCCTAGGAATGTGTTTTTCCATCCATTAGATGTGCTTTGCTACCCTGCTCTTGATGTTGGTATCTCTTGGAGCCAGGCTGAGCAGACGTGCCTGCACTTGTTTTACCAGAATCCTTCTGGGGCTTTGGCTGAGCTCTCACAAGGACGGATCCCTGCCAGGTCTTTGCCTGAGAAGGCACCTTACCCACCTCCAGCAAAGCTGAACAGAACACTGGGGTTTGCAACGTGAACCAGCTGCCAGGGATGAGTTACATCTCCTGCCCGGAGGGCGCGGGAAGAGATGTGGCAGGGAATATCTCTCCAAACAAGTTTGTACACACACGATTTTGTAATGTGCTGACTAGAAGAGACTTTGTATCCATGGTGTGGAAGAGCCTGGAGAGTATCGTGAGGATCACAGCCCTGCCCTCCAGGGAGGATGGGGCAGGCATGCACAGTGCTCTCCTCTGCCACTTGGCTACCCCAGCCCAAGCTCTGCAGATGATTTTGGGAGCAGCACAGCCATGCAGTGCCATGAGGACACAGAACAGCTGCAGCTCGGTGAGTTGGTGTATCCTTTGTTTACCTGGCCCTGCAGGAAATTCCCAATGAGGTGCCAATAAAGATGCCAGGTGTCACTGATGCACATGGAGGCTGTTTTGGATGCACCCAGCAAGGCAGGGGCTGATTTCAGAGTGAAGACATTTATGATTCCATATCTGAAGAGCAAACCATGCTCCTCTGCCAAGAAGGAGACAGCAGGTTTTACTAGCACCGAGAAAAAACAAAAGCCAAGCCACACTACTGCAACTAGAGGTGTGAGCAGAGACCGCCTTTAAAGGATGTGCTGGGCAATTATCAGGTACCAAGGCAAATTCTACCATTGAAAAATCTTCCTGGAGAAGGGAGACACGGAAGCTGATTGACAGTGTTCACCCTCCAGGGCAGTTAAATTCACATTGAGCATGACCCTGCAGACCAAAGAGTGGACAAGCAGCCTCACTGGGCACCAGCACCCCCCTCACACCATGTCCCTCCACATCCCTCACTCAGAGGCAGCCTCACTTCTGCACCCTGACAGGGAAACACCTGCACACGGTGGCACTCAAAGGACAAGCTTGCTGCTCGCTTCCAAGGGATCCCCTGGAGAAAATGGGTGTATTTGTTGCCATGAGTTGTGTCTCTATCACCTGCTCTGCCCCAGAATGGTCCTGGTCCACACCCTCCACTAACACCTTTCCTCAGGACCTTTGGTCTTTCCTGCTGCCTTGCTGGCTGATGGAAATATTGCCACCTCCCAGCACTCCCAACCTCATGCGTGCCATAAACTGCTCCTGGGAACCCCCATCCTGTTACTGATGTTTAAAATGGGGCACAAATGCATTCAGGTGATGAGTTGACTGTGTAATCAGAGACAAGTGATGAAAGAAAACGTAGGCTTAGAAGGTCCCTGCCACAACATCAGCTCCAGTCTCCTACATGTCACCTGCTGCCAAAACTGTCCAGGGAAGTAGTGTGGGGCCTGCCCAGTCAGTCCCTCCACTGGGAACTGGGTCTTGCTCTGCCTGAAAACAAATATGCAAAAAAACCCTTGGACACTGGACCAGCCCCCAGCCTGATCCCACAGGAGCCGGGGAGCTGCACACACCCAGTCTGTGGTGAGGAAGACATGGGCACCCCAAGGCTGATGATGTGCCACAGCCTCAGACACAGCTTCTCCCTGCCTTTTTTTCAAGGTAGGATCTCTTGGTCCATGTCTTATGATTCTCGAACTCTCTTCCCACTCCCTTCCCCTACAGCAACCAACAGCCTTCTTCATTTCTACCTGGCAGTCTGGGACACCTTGGTTTCCTCTCCTCTCATTTTCAGAGCACCACATGATGGTACCAAATACAAGCATTTTCAATATGCTTCCCTGCTTTGTTCCCCAATCCAAACACAGCCTTGTGGGTTTTCCAAGCTTTATCAGCACTTTCTGTATCACACAATTTGAGAAATGGTGACTGTGCATCCATAGAGTGTTATCACATACTCAGTTCACCTCTGGAGAAGAAAACTGATATCAAGGATCGTAGAATCACAGAATCATAGAATATCCTGACCTGGAAGGGACCCATAAGGAATGTATTGTTCCTGGTCCTGCACAGGACACCCCGGCAATCTCACCCTGGCCCTGAGAGCGTCCAAATGCCCCTGGAGCTCTGGCAGCCTTGGGGCTGTGCCCACTGCCCTGGGGAGCCTGGGCAGTGCCCAACCAGCCTCTGGGGGAAGAACCTTTGCCTGAGATCCAACCTAACCCCCCCCTGACCAGCAGGGTGAACATCCCATGCCTCCCCGTCTCCCAGAAGTGTGTTGCTATCCCGGGTTTCCCTGCCAGTGCCTGCCCCCAGTCCCCAGCCTGCATCTCTCTGGGCTCCTTTGCTGTGCTCTCCAGGGCAGGACCTGCTGCTGCTCCTGTGATCACAAAGCCCGAGCACAGCAGGTCCTGTGCTGCCCAGGGCCCTGGCTGATGGCAGCAACAGGAGGAAAGGAGGATGCGGAGGCACCCCAAGAATGGGGACATGGATGCAGCCATCCCTTCAGCCCCAGCTCCCTTTGCAGCTCCATGGGGCTGTAGCCCAGGAGGAACTGGCACAATCCAAAACTGGGCCCTGCTCCCGTGGCCTGGCTGCAGCACAAATGGCTGCAGCACAAATGACTGCTGCCACACTGATTTTGCTCGGGGCTGTGATCTGCTTGAGCTGCCCCATCCGGGGGCGTTTGTTCTGCTCACAGGTAGCCCTGGTAGGGGGGTGTTCTCAAGCAGCTTCTGGCACAACGGAGTGTTCCCACTCTTTCCACACTGATGCAGAGCAGAGTAAATAATCTCTGATCAATGCAAAATCAGGTGTAAAACAGGAGTATCCAGCCCAGGCCATTTAATTATCCGAGATATAAGCAGGCTCGTAATCTTCATCAGCATTGCTTCCTGCTTGAAATGCTTTTCATTAGCTGCTCATTCAGTGAACACAAGCACTTCTGCTGCCTCAGCAAAACACATGCCACACTTCTTGCTCAGCAGCAGAAGGCAAACATTTTATTGCATTTTAATCACTGGCAGTTTTGGCAGTTGCTTCCTGGTCTCTGTGTTTCTTCCACCCATCCTACTGAGAAGCCTCTATAAACTTTGATTCCTTGACCAAAGCGATCTGGGACCTCCTCAGCCTCCAAGCAGCTGCAGGTCCTGGGGAAGCTGAAGGTTGAAAGCTTGGTAATCTCAGTGGCCTTTGGATCCAGTTCTGGAGGAAGTGAGAGAGCCTGAGCACAGCTGTTTGGTTGCAGAGGTTGGCTGCCCTGCCAAGAGTTTTGCCATGACATTGGCCTTCCTGGGAAATTTCGTGCAAAATTTTTCTTCTGAAAATAATGATTTCTTGGAGGTGAAATGCTTCAGAGGAAAATTTCAATGACCAAGAAAAAAGAAGTTTTGAATGGCAAAATGGAGAAAACCCACTGAGGGGTGCCTTCTGCCAGCCCAGCCACTGAGAAACCAGAGGTGCTCTGTGACAGCAGTGCAGCCCACTGTCAGGAGAGGGTGAAGGCTCACAGCCCACCATCAGGACATGGTTAAGCCTTACTCTGATCCTGCAGTTTCAAGCCAAGAACTGTTGAATAACCCAAGGAAGGCCTGGGCCCAACCCTGGCTGGTGGGGTCCAGCCTGGTGGCCCGAAGTGTCTCTGCTGCTGAGTGTCCCTGATGGCTCTGTGGGATGATGCTCAAGGCCAGGCTCTCTGGGGACCAGCTTACCTGCAGATCTCTCCTTTGCCCTGGGCAGACCATGCTCCTCAGTTTGTGACTCGCTGCTCCTCTCCCAGGCTCAGTCTGCCTGTGCCTCTGAGTCACACAGAGAGTTTAAAAGTAAATTTTGGTGCCTCATTTCTTCATTTTCCTGTGTCTGGGGGTTTTCTAGCCTCTGATCCACACCCTTCCCGCTGCTGCAGTGGAACTCGTTCTCCTGGCTCGGGCATGATCCTTAATGTGCCTGTAATTCACTCACAGCTCCTTCATTAAAGTCAAGCCTCTTCCTTTTGTTCTGCTGCTGCATCTATGGCAAAGCAGGCAGGAGATGGTGCAGGGAGTGTGTGTTACAGCCCCCCCCAGCTGCTGATGGGCCATAAACAGGCCAGATGAGGACTGACAGAAGGATGGGACTCAGGACTGCCTGGGTTAGGGGCAGTGGGACCACCAGCATTCCACCCTCAGCATCAGCCTTGTTCCTGCTCAGGCACCACACTTGGTTTCAAAGCCCTCCCTCGTTGACCCCCATTTACTCCATAAAAATCAATTAAAGGATCAGGCCCAGGTTGTGGCCATCAGCTGTGACTGACCCTGTGCAATTCCCTAAAGAAGAGGGTAAATTTGGCACAGAAACCGCAGGGGAGCAAGAACAAAGGCGGGTCCCTTCCCCTTCCTCGGGCGTTCTCCGCTGTCCATCACTGCCTGCAGCGCCTCGATCGCTGCCGGCCCGGCCCTGCACAGCCCCGGTGCTGCTTGGGGTAACACTGAGCTGATCCTCTGACCCCCCCCGGCACTCCCCAGGCGAGCCTTTAAGCAGGGGATTTTGCTGAATCTGCAAAATAATCCAGCATGAGGAGGGGGGGATTCATGGACCCCCAAACGTCCAGGTTTTCTCCTCCAGTTCTGACTCCCCAGACCAGGAGGTCTCAGGTTGCCCCGAGACAGTCACTTGCTGAAACTGTGCAAATTCAGTATTTTCTCCTTTACACAAATTTTGCCACGTTTTCCTCCTCCCCCACTGCACCCTCAAGGTCACACTGGGAGATTGTGTGATCTGATGACAGGAACAGGGAGGGAGAAAAGCACAACGAGATGAAAACTGATCCCTGCTCCAGCTCCAGCCTGTTCCCTCGGCCCCTCTTGGCTCCCTCCCCTCTGCCCCAAGACCTTCACTCCTTGCTCCCGGGACACATTTTTGAGATGGTTATGAAAGAAATTGTGCATTCAGGTATTCTGAGAACTGGCTGAGTCTTTTGTCCGGAGAGCGGATGGGGAAGCTCCTCAGGCGCTGTGTAACCCTGGCATGCTGCAGTGCTCCTGCTGGCAGGTGATGAGAAACTGGGCAGGAAACAGCCTTTGAAATGCCCAGCTGGACACAGAAAGGCCTCACTGGAGCCCTGACCCCCCCTCGCCCCACTCATAACCTGAAGGTTGCTTCTCTGCCCTGCAGGAGATGCCCCGGGATTTACCAACAGCCCGAGTGCTGCATCTGTACTGGTGATATAAATATGCCTGGCACTGTTCCTGGCCCTCAGGCCACTGACACTGAACACCATTAAACTTTCTTATCCCCCAGGCCAGGATGGATGCAGTCATATCAAGGTGCCCTTAAACTTTTTTCAGGAGTTGTTTCTGAAAGCATTAGTTGACATGATCCAAAATCACATGCCAGGGACCTGCAATCCCTGTGAGAGCTGGCAATGTTCCTAATGGCCATGGAGATCTTCCAGTGCTGATCCCTGGGGTCCAACCCTCTGCCATCCCCAGATTTGCTGGGGCTGGGGCAGGATGCTCAGGAAAGGCAGCCCCAGCAGGAAGCAGTGACTTGCACATCCTTACTTTATGGGCTGAAGTTTGTGCCCAGTCCTGGAGCTCCCGCTGTCCTGAGCTGACGGGTGTTGTGCATTCCCAGCCCACTGTGCAGCTTTCCTTGCACAGCCTTTACCTGCAGCTGGTGGCTGATGGCCCAGCCCTGCCTCAGGGACAGGTGACTGGTGTCCTGCCCCCAGCTACAGCCCAGCTGCTGCAGAGGATTTGGCTTTGGTGCATCCCTACCTGGCCATGTGACCATTGAGAGGGCTCTGACAGCGTGAGGGGGAATAAACACACAGGAGAAAACACTGCTTTTGCTCTGAAATTCCGTGGGAGAGCAAGATGAAGCTGCAGTGGGAGACATGCTAAAACAGAACTAAGAGCAGGAGCATAGGCTGTCCCCTAAAGCAGGTCTGGGACAGAAAACTGCTTCCCATCACTGCTCCTCACTCAGGCCAGCATGGGCAGAGGCAGACAGGTCCCTGGGCTCTGCCTGCTTGGGAGGCAGATACAGCACAGGGGAATGGATGAGGTGAGGACACCTGAAGTCACTGGCAAGGCTGTACATGTCCCTGAAAATCCTTGCTGTTGTTTGAAGCTCTCCTCAGCACCAGTGGGATTTTCCTGCCTTGTTTCCTAAAATCCCCACCAAGGTTTTCAGTGCTTGCTAATAAGCAGAGTTTTTGGGCAGTGGGACGTAGGAAGCTTCAGGAACTGCAGTTTCTCTGTTCTTCCTACTGCTGGTGGCAATGGCATTATGGTCTCCAACAAGGTCATTTGGAGGTTATTTCCCATCCCACCTGAGGAGCTCTTGGCCTGCCAGTGACTGCACTGCACAAAGGGATCAGCAAGCCCAGCTCCCACCACTGCACCAAACAGCCCCAGAGAGAGCTCTGCCCTTCCAGACATGGCTCTTCCTGAGGCAAAGCATATGGGAGGAGACTTCACAGAGAGAAGCTGTCTCTTCCCAAGGAAAGCTTTCCCTCATGCCCACGCACGATGGCTCTGAGCTCCCCAGAGGCAAATCAGGGGTCTTTGGAAGTTCAGAGCAGGACCCTTAGTTCGTCCCCCACCTCTCCCTGGAAGGCCAGGGAGGGGTTAACCTACCCTAATCTCTCTTTCAGCCTGGGCAGGAGCATCCACAACCTGAGTTTCTCCTATAGGTCTCCAGGCTCCCCTTTTCTTAGGAGTGCACTGAGCAGCTTTCTCCCCTTCTCCCTTGTTCTTACCATTTGCATCCGTGTTTTCCGATGCACCAAACACAAGTGTCCTGCACTGGAGCTGCATTCCTGGCCCTGAGTGCTCAGATGAGCCACCCAACACGCTGGGAGGGTGCCAAGGTGCCTTCTGCAGAACCGCTGGACTCTTTTCCAGCAAATGTCCTGTCAGTAGCTGGAATTATTGAATATCCAGGGAAATCAAGGGCAAAGTGCAGCTTGGCCACCATGTTCCCAAGAAACAGCTTTATCAAGGCTTCTGGCAGAGCAAGTGCCTGCTTTGACAGAGCCCTGTCAGGGGTGGGCATGGAGAGCAGGGATTCCAGCAGCCCCTGTGTTTGAGTGGGGTCAGGAGGTTGGCTCCGCTCCTCATCCCCACTGTGTGCCCCAGGGACAGGCTGCAGAAACAAACACTTTCATCAGGAGTGTGGGATTAAATTCTCACTGGGCCAGGAGAAGGCTGGAGTGCTATGGTGCAGGACACCCGTTCAGGTGCCTGAGCTGCTTCTTTCCAGGGTAACACACAAATCACAGGACTGTCTACGGCCATAAGGTTCCAAATTGCACCTTCTCCAGCATGATCTGAGATGCTCCAGATTTCGTGCTGCTCATAAATCAAATATTTGGGGAAGCTCTGTGGTTGGTTTTTTCCTTTTCACAAACCAAGCTTTCATTTCCCATGAGCTGGGAGCACAAGTCTGAGCTTCCTTGGAACATCTTCACATTTTCAGTTTGTTTTTTCAGAGAAATATTTATCATCAAATGGTTTATCATCAAATATCATGTGGAACAGCACACTCCAGAGTGGCCATCACACTCCACTGTAAGGAGCCAGCAAAGACCCAGCAGCAGGAGCAGGTCCTGCACAGGATCAGGTCCTGCACAGGATCAGGTCCTGCACAGCACCACTCCAAGAATCGCACCAGGCATATGGTGTGATTTTTGGGGGTATCTTGTGCAGGACCAGGAGTTTGACTTCAGTGATCCTTGTGGGTCCCTCCCAGCCCGTGGTATTCTGTGGTTTCATGACCAGCAGCTGTGTTTGCAGTGCAGGACATCACAACGCCCGGCATCGGAAAAACCACATTTCTTCCTGACTGTTGAAATGCTATTGTTAGCAACAGTAATCCTGTGGTACAGGAGCTGTGAGGGATTAGGAAGGAAGAGCATTTTCCCTGTGTTGTGGGGATTGCACAGTAAATTTCCACAGGTTGGTGGAAAAATCAGGTGCACTGAGGTGAGGGTTTCTCAGCTACAGCAATCCTGTAATTGCTGCTGCATTTGTAGGCTCTTTAAACAATAGAGTCAAGAAAAAAGTTGTAGCACTAGCATGTAACTGTCAAACCCCAAAAATGGTTGTTTTCTTCCAGAGTAGTGGTAGGGCCCAAATCTGCTTCTATATTAATTTTGTTGCTGTTGCTTGGATTTAGGGCATGTGTACACCTCCAGGACTGCTTTCCTAGGAGCTCGGCGTGGCTGGTTTCTTTAAAAATGAGTTTCAGTGTTGCCAGTCACTATCAAGCCTCAAAAGTATGAAGTCAGATTAAAAAAAAGATATTTAAGAATTAAAAAACATATGTTGGATCTTAGTTTGCTTACTCCATTCTGCCCTCATCTGTGTTTTCAAGCTTTTGTCTACTATCAACTAACCTGAAAATAAAGAGGCTCAGATGAGCCTCCACAATGGATTTGTGGTGGGAAACCTGTGCCCACACTTTTAGGTCCTTCCCTGTCCTACTGCTCCATGTCTTCTGCTCACTATAGAGCCTCCTGCCCTCAGGCATCCCCTTCCCACTGGAAAGTCAGAGCCTTGGCCACCCAGCTCTGCCACGGTGGTACCTGCAGGGAGAAGAACAACATCTCTCTGTCTGTGTGCCTGGCTCCCATCGATTTGGGGGGTGTTGGAAAACTGGATTTTGCAAAACAGCAGCAGTCTGCTCATCACCCAGAGTCCGGCCTAGGCTGAGCATGCAGTGTCTCCATTTGGAAGTGAAACCTAACAGGAAAGATGGTTTTTTTCAGGTTTTGTTACATAAAAGTAATTTAAACACTTCCACATATGGTAAATAGCTGGGATTGATCTGCCTTCACAGAGGCACAAGGGAGGGCACAGACTCAAGGAGATACATCCTCCTTCATACCATGGAGCTTCTTCCCCATTCACATGGGTGTCAACCACAGCCTTGTCCAAGTTTCCCCTTGGCAGTGTGACTGAAGCTGTTGTCTGCAGCCTGTACCACTCCAATTTTCCACAGGGCTATAACAGGAGATGGAGCAGTGACATGTGACAGACTGATTTAGGCCCTGCTGAGAGGATGTTTACAGAACTGGGACACTGATGACGTGTTACAGAGAAGCAGGATGTCTTTGCTCCTCTAACTGTGTGGCTCAGCAGAGCTTAACCTGTTTGCTCCTTCCATAAATGTCTCAAAGAAAACCATGAGGGTCTCCAGGCATTTTCCCACCAATGTTCAGATAGTGTTGTTGCTATCAGGGAATGCTCTGTTCTGGGCCAGTGCCATGCCAGGTATGACCATGATGGCAAAGAACCACATCCAGAGACTGAGGCAGGTGTAGCACAATCTGAATTCCCATTGCTTTTGGGGATTTCAGCAGCAGCTATAGGAATGCATCTCATCAGAGCCAAAGTTAGTGCTGTGGTTGGGTCACTTGGCCAAGTCCTAAGTCAGGTACATTGTCCCTGTAGTGAGCAGGAAGGCAGGAAGGCTCTGAGGTCAAGGACTCACAGAGAGCTCTGTTACCCGTGAGCCTCTTGGGTTCCATGTGTCCTGAAATCCACCCTCCTGACATGAGTCCTACCTGCACCTCCCCAGGACATCTCATGTCTTGCAAATATTAACTCCAGATCATCTAAACTGTAAAGCTCCCACCCACTCCCCCAGATCTATCTGCTGCCTGTGAGCAGCACAAGGTGGGAAGGAAGCAGCTGGTTCCTCTCTCAGAGTCTTTAATGCTGTGACTTGCTCCCCTCAGGTCAGCAGACACAGGCTGTTTGGCCACACCTGCCCTCCTCTAGACCTTATTTTTTCCCAGGGGAATTTGCTGATGTGAATGCATGAAAGGCAGGAAATGTAGAAATTTAAGACCTGGCAGTGAGAGGAACTCTCTTAACCTTATCTATCCGAGCATCTCGGCCATCCAGCCAGGAGCTGC
>NW_020897758.1:1167304-1209490 GCF_003984885.1 Neopelma chrysocephalum
CAGCCAGGAGCTGCAGGCCAAGGCATCCCCATGGCACAGCCAGGAGCTGCAGGCCAAGGCATTTCCATGGCACAGGGTTTAGTTCACTGCAGTCAGGAATGAGAAATTTTCACGTGCTGTATCCAGTGCATGCGAGTTCCCTGCCAGGGGGCCATTGCATATAAATAAACTGTTTCCTAAAAGACCTATGATGTCTCATGTCTGGTTTTCACCACTGCCTTGTCTATTTTGAAGGAGCACAAGACCCTTCAGGTCCAGCTCTGTCTGTATATATGCTGATATATGCTCATGCTGATGCTCAGCACCTGCCAGCAGCCTCTTCGTGGTTCCCAATCCAAGTGCTTGACCTGCAAGGGAACACAAAATTTAATGGGTGTCCAGAATTTTCCTTGTTGTTACCTACTGGGATTGTGGATATTCCTGTTGTTCTACAAATAGCTGATAAGATTTCAAAGCTCCCTAAATTGCTAACTCCAACCTGATGAATGCCACAGGCGAATGCCAAACTCAGTTCCTACTGTTTGAGCTGCACTGGTGACATCTTTGTTCTGGAAGATGTTTCCCAAGTAAGTCCCAGAGGAGCTTCTCATTAAGCTGCTTTAGAGGAGCTCACTGGCTGTGGGCGATGAAGGAGGGAGAACACGAGGCCATATTAGTTACAAAATGATTACAAGCTGCTTACACAATGTGCCTTCAAAAGGTGAAAGGATGATAAAACAGGTCTGGGGGACACAGCAAGATGCCAGCTAATCCCCTTCCCACACAGTGGTGCGTCTGGCACTGTCTGACCTGGATTTAAAATCCTCTCATGCCGGAGTCACAAGATTTTCCCCAGACAATTTCCCCAGCATTTGCCCATCCTGGTGGTCAAAAGTTTTCCACTTGTGTTGAACTGAAACATTCCTGTCTACAGTTTATTTTCACCATTTCTCTTCTTTTTGCCCATGAACACTTATTGCCTTCAGCTTTGTGCAGATTTTTCTCTTGAAATCTGTCTCGGCAGCTGTAGAAGTTCTGCCTGCCATTGTAAAATCATCAGGTTTGTAGGAGGCACGTAAAGGGTTTCCCTAAGGCTCCACCTTCCATGAGCACCCCCCCACACACACATGCTAGCTTTCTCCTTTATTATTTTGGGAAGTGCTCTTGTTCTGCCATGGAAGGAGAAAAGGAGGTCTGCCTGCCCCAGGCAACGTGACCAGCTCTCCCCAAGTGCAGTGGGATATGAAGTGGAAATAAGATGCCAGAGTCCAAAATTCCAGTGGGATGTAGTTCACCTCCCGTGTGAAATGGCTGAAAGGCAGAGAACCCCATGTGACTAAGTCATCCCAGCTCCATTTATAAGCACTGCAGGGAAAAAAGTGCAAGTGATTCATCTGGTTCTGACCTACCTGTCAGGCAGGTGAGTCGTGCCCCAAAAGTGCCTCATTCCCGGGATTGACCCTGAAGCTGGTCTAGACAGCTTGCTCAGAGGAGACAGTGACAGCATCTCCCACATCTCTGGATATGGGGGAAAAGGAGTGTGAAGCCAAACTGCAAAGCTCTAGCACCAAAGCTTCAGCCTGGGCAATAAAAGGATCGGGGGGGTTTTATCTTGCAACTTGGAAAACATTCCTCTGCCTCTAATGTTTGCTCCTTCTTTTCTCTTTCAGTGTAACCTCTCTATGTGGAGTCCAACCACCAGGTCTCTGCAGTTTTCAGATGTCCTTAAACTGCAGAAAAGTGTGGTAAAATGGAATAGCACAGAATAGGACAGGATGGAATATTTCAGTTGGAAAGGACCTACAACAACCAGGCAATCCAACAGCCCGACCCCTTCAATGCCAAAAGCTAAAGTGTGTTATTAAGGGCACTGTCCAAACACCTCCTAACCCCTGGCCTGGGGCACCAACCAGCTCTCTGGGAAACCTGTTCAGTGTCTGACCAACCTCTCAGTAAAGAAATGGTTCCTCACATCAAGAGGAAAGCTCTCCCACATCCTCAGACTGTGTCCACACCACACCCTGAGCAGGACTGGTTCTTGGCTGAATGTGTGACGAGGGCAGAAGAAAACCTCACATCCAAGCCCCCCAGGATAACTGGTGTTCCCAGACATGCCTCACAGGAGGAGGGTTGGTGAGGGATGCAGATGTGAGAGGGGCATTTGCAAGGCTGCGCTGTGGAAGCAGGATGGCTCCTCAGCTGGTGAGTGCCAGCCAAGCTCTTGGGCACTGGAACTGGTGCCAACATGAATCCAGATTGACTACTCTTTAAGGAGGCAAATGTCCCTGATGGGGAATTTTTATGATACCCTTCGAGGCAAGTTAAACACACATTTGTTCTTAAATATAGAAGAGAAATTTAATTAACACTGTATTGGGCAGAGTCCTACTGCAATACATACTACACACAGTCTGCAAAGATGCATCAATCACAAGTAGATTCCTTATATACCCTTGCTCCAGCACCTTGCAAGGAGTCATTTACTCTCTGGCATTTCAGCTTCCAGGCAGTTTAACCCCTTCTTGTATTTTGCCCTCTTTGCCCTCTGTGTCAGATCATTCCTTGGTCATAAATTCCCACTGCTGAGCAGTGACAATTAGTATTTCCTTCATCCCAGATAAGACCCTGGAACCAAGAATTAAGGTCATATGGGTGTAAAAGAGAGCAGGCTGCAGTGATGTCCTTATCTCCTCTGACTACATTTGGCAGGAGGTGACCAAAGTGCAGCTCCTGCAGCAGCGAGACAACTCTCCAGGAATCTGCCTGATTAGGAATCATCTCCAGGTCCAAGCTGAGACCATGATCCAGCTGGAAAATTCCTTGGGTTCTGTGCCCCAACTTCTTGGCCACCCACAGTCTAGGGTTTATTCAACAGCCCCTGGGGCTGGGTGTTTCCATCAGAACAGAGCATTAAACCAGGAGTGCAGGGCAGGTGCACACAGTGGGCAATAAGCACAAGAGCTGCTCTCAAGCCAAACCTCAGCAAGAGTGGCAAAGCCATGCCCATGAGCTAGTGAGATCTGCCCCCATTTCATTAACTAATGAGCTGGCTTAACCCCATCCTGATTGGCAGGAAAAGCTTAAAAATAGGGGTTAAGTGAAGTGCCTTAGGAAGCACATCCTGGACTCCAGCCAGGCAGAGTTGTACCTTTGGGAAATGGAAAACCTCCAGGGTAATGTCAGCAGGGCTTCTTTCAGGAGGTTCTCTCAAGCCCAAAAATCCAGCAGGATGTGATACTCTGCAGTGATACTGCACAGAGAAACTGTGGCTGCCCCATCCCTGAAAGTGTTCAAAGCCAGGTTGGAAGGGGCTTGGAACAACCTGGTCTAGTGGGAGGTGTCCCTGCCCATGGCAGGGGGCGGAACAAGAGAAGCTTTGAGGTCCCTTTCAATTCAGATCATTCCATGATTCTATGATTCTGTGGTGGTCCCTTCCCTCATCCAAGGGACTCGTGGCAACTCCTGAGGTGCAGAGTGTTTGCCTTGTGTGCTCCAGGCCCAGGCAGGGGCAGGCTGAGGAGCAGAGTGCAAGGCTGTGGCCAGCCAAGCTCCTGCTCATGCAGGAGTCACACAGGAGGCTCTGGATGGTGGAGAGATGTGCAGCCACTGTCTGGGCTGAGAGACAGGTGGGAATCAGACCTGGGGAGTAATCTGTGAGCCATGGGAAGAGAATACACGGGATCTGCCAAGAAAGTGAGTGGGATCATTTGACTGCCAGCATTGCTGCTGAGCCTTGCAGAGCAGGACCCCAGAATGAGCATTTAAAGAGCAGATTTTGCAAATAGCCCAAGAGTACAAATTATGGATCAACAAACACAGCCAGATGGACACTGCTGCCTTCTGGACATCTGCTTCATTTATTGATGCTATCAGAACTCAGCCACGCTGCCAAAACTGAAGGCACAGGCCCTTTGCCAGGGCTATGCCCAGCACATCCTCCTGCTCAGCCACAGGGACAGAACAAACTAACCAGGACTCACACTGAGAGCAGGAATCTGGCCTGGCTGTCCAGCCTTCCTGTGAAAACCTGTCCCAAAAGCCAAGCTTTAGAAAACTGCCCTGCCAGCTGAACTGTCTGTCTTGCTCCAATTTATTAATGAGCCACATTCTTACCTTTGCTTGTGGAGTTTTTCACCTCTGCTCATTCTTTTCAAGAAGCTTCACTGTAGCTTTATATTGACAACAATGCTATCCTGGAAATCTGTCAGTGCCAAAGATACCCACATCCACAACCTTTTTCAGGTCTGTGTGTGTAAATTAAACATTCCCCAAACCACTGGCATGAGATCAAGCAGCCCAGACTCTCCCACAACCTTGCTATTAAACTCTCTGAGCCTCCAGAACAACATGGTAGATCCAGCCTAACGGGCCCAGTGTCCCTCTGCAAGGAGCCCTGAACTGAGCCCAGAAGTCATTTGGAAAAGCATCAGTTGGCCCAGTGAGCTGTGCCCTCAGTGGCCTGGGCTGTCTCCTGGCATCGTTTACTCAACGCCTGTAATGGGGCAGAAGAGGTTTTTGACTATTAACAGCAGCTCATCACTCACTCGGATCTTACTCCACATTAAGGCTGTTGCAGTGGCCAGGAATGCTGGAGCTGCTGCCTTCAGAACCCTTGTGGTGTGGTTGCTGGAGGCACAGGGACCTCCATTGCCCACATATCATTAGTGATCTCACACAGCTCTACATAGAAAGAAAAAACAACCAACCAAAGCAAACAATTGGAGCCTGTGGCACAAGGAAGAAGGCTACCCCTATGCAAATATAGCCAGAAAATCCCCAGACCATATTCCTGGAGGTGCTGCAAAAGGTGGCTGAACATAAAAGCTGTGGCTGTCTTCTTCCCCCTTTTCAGCAGTTAGTTTTGTCTGGTTGGGATTAGCACAGCATTGACCGAGTCAGCTAGGTACAAAATTGTTGTCAGCACTAGAAAAATCACTTGCCCTGTGGCCAAGCTTAATGCACAATGAGCTGCTGTGGTGAGGGCACAGATTCAGCATGTCCAAACACAGGGAGCCAACAGAGGAACTGTGTTGCTCCTCTCTGTGATGAATGAACTGCAACCAACAGAATCCTGGTTAAAGTACCACAGAAAGCCTTGTCTCTCAGTAGGAGTGGATATCTGATTTACACTAAAAAAATGTGCCACTGAGTGTGCACAGAGTCCCAGGGCAGTGTCAGCCTGTCCTTCCCAGGCCACGCTCAGCACTGTCACTGCCACATTAGTGCTGCACACAAAGACATGGGAACCTGATTGAGAGGGAAAAAGGGCAGCAGAGAACAGATGCCATCTGCCAGGGGACTGAACCTGAGCCACTCTGCCTTGTCACAGGGACTCCAGTGTCAGAGCAAAGCTCTGCTTGAAAGGGTGAAACACAGAGCAATTGACCTTTAGGTGACAGTTTGCAGAGTGACAGCTCGAATGACACTGTAGGGAGGGGTGTGGGTGTTAGTAAGGTGTATGATATCACCCACAAGCAGGAAAATAACTAAATTCCCCTGGGAAAAAAAAGCCTGTGATTTCTCCCTCCCCATGTTAGAGTTCTTGGCTCACTGCTTCACACATCCTCTATGGGACACAGGAGCTTATCACCAGGGTACCTGCATTTCTCATAAGAGATAAATTGCCTTTTAACTCCTCTCCATTGCTTTAAAACCATTCTACTTAGATCTAATGATGTGCAAAAGTTTACAAAGCATTTTCCGATGACCTGGAATGCTTGGCAGCTTGTGAGCAGAGCAAATAGCTTAGCTGGGATGAGAGAGAGGAAATCCACTGAAGAGCTCAAGTCATTAAGATGTTTGTATTTGATGAGACAACAACTACCGAGGGCCAGAGCAAAAGAAAAGAGCCCGTGGTGCTCATGCAAGGTGCTGCCAGGCATGTCTGCATCCATCACCCCCTCCCCAGCACCCCGCAGCTCTTGGCTCAAGTCTTTTCCCCGTGCACCAACTCGATTGCTTTCTGCCCAGAATCTTGAAAAGCTACAACACACAACTCAGCAATTCTGTACAAGGAAATAAATAACACATTAAATCCCACAGCGACCACATCTGCATCACTCCAACAAGCTTTGAGGAGAAGCGCTGAGGCAGCAGGTACCTCACTGGAGCTCACTTTGGGAAACACCATCAACCTGAAATTATAAGGTGGAGTTAAAAACCTCCTCATTCCCAACCTCCATTGCTGTAGCTTTCATTCATATTTTACAACTTTAAGGAAACTTTTTTCCCCTTTATTGTTGAGTGAAATGCACCTTCTTCCCAGGAGTAATTGGGCAGCCAGCTGCCCCAAGAATGGGGAGGACCATTGCAGGAGGACAAAGTGCTGCCACTGTGAGCTCTGGGGGGTCGGGAGGAGGCAACAGCCTGCAGACACAGGAGCCCTTGGGCTCCTTTTGGGCACATCCATTCACACCACACACCTTGGAAAAGGAAGCTGGGACAATCATAAATACCTCCTGAGCATCAGATGGAAAGGAGGATTTTATCTTTGTCATTCAGCCTCAGGGACATATGCAAAGGGAGGCAGAAGAGATCAGGAATGCAAGAAAATTTAAAAAAAAAAAGCTATTTCACACTGATAGCTTCTATGAAGAGGCCAGGAGTCAGACACTTTCAGGCAATGTGGTGCAAGGGCCCTTGTCCCTGCCCAGCTCTCAGCTCCACTGTAGGAGATCCTGTGATGCCATCGCCACTTCTGCCCACTTACTTCAGGACACTTGACCTTCCTCCTTCTCTGTCTCCTACTATTTTGATTTCTCCAGTTCCTGGAGCACAAAAAGCCATGGGTGTTGCTTGTGCTCAGGTGGGAGATGTCACACTGGGGCTTGTGTTTTACCCAAACTGTCAGAACACCACTTGAGAGCGGTTAAATCTGAACTAATCCAGATAAACTCTTTGCTTCTTCTCTCCAACTGACTGGCAACTCAGCACGTCCAGGTGGGTACCTGGAAGGACAAAGGAGAATGTCTGCCCTTCCAGAGGGGCGTTAAAGTCATCCCTAATTTGGCTCATTATGTGCTGAGTCCCTGGGGGTCATTTCAACAGCTCATGAGAACCAAATTACTTCAGAGCAATGTACATGGCAAACGGTTGTGTGGAATTCTTTCCCAACCCTCTTATTCCTTTGTAGAAATCACAACAGACCTGGATTTTTTTATAACTAGACTGTGACAGCAGCAATTGTCTGCCATAAAGAAATCCCAAGGCAAATTAGATTAGTCACAGGTACAGTGATGAAGTCTTCAAAATCCACTTCTGCACAGGGGAAGCTGTGTCCCTTGCAATGTCGTTGCTTCCAGACATGATCCTTTTCTGGTGCAGCACAGGTGCTGTCCCAGGGCTATGGAGCTCCTCTACCTGCACCAAAACATGACATTTTCGGAGAGGAAGTTGCTGGGATTCACCTAAAACTGTGTTAGGAACAGTTCGTGGGTGCTTAGTGGATGCTGGATTTTCACGTATCCCTCTCCTCACCATTCATAAATGTACGCACAAGCACCATTTTATTCACACAGATTTTGGCAAAAGGCCCATTGAATTCAGCAGAGAGAAGTCCATTGACTCTGGTAGACTTTGCACATTGCGGGTGAGAACAGATGGAGGCTCCATTCACCAGTTGCCATTCGTTAGTTAAAGCTTATTATTGCTAAAGGGTTTTGTTAATGCATTCCCAAATGGAGCATGATCCAAGTGATGTAACTGAGTGCTGGAGAACGGCAGACGTGCTCTTCTAGCAAGGATGGAGGGAACAAAGGACACCCCTGTGTGCACAGGGACAAACTGGAGGTTACTGGCCCACTCATGTCTCGCCTTCAGAAGGCAGCAGGTTTGCAACCTTTGCCCACAAGGAAAAGGCAGTTTCCAACAGGCCCAGTGTGAGGCACCACAGACCTGGCATGGGAGGAGGAGAAAGCAGCCACATGTGAGCACAGGTCCTCTCTGCTGCCAAAGTCCCATGGGTTTTGGCAGGACCTACATTGAGTCTTTCACAAGCTACAGCTATCCAGAGAGGAAACTCTCCTTGCATTCTGGGGGAACATGTTCTCCAAAGCACAGCCAGGGGAAGGGAAGCCTTCTAGAGTAGAAGATGCCCCTACACTTGGCTGCTGCAGCTTTGGCCAAGATCTTTCCTGCAGGGATCCACACCATTGTGTTTCTCAAAGCTGGGCCTTATTTCACTCCAGTGAGTTCCATAACTCCATACAGCAAAGAAGGTAACATGGGAACTGCCCACTGGCATCTGCAAAAGGCAGGAGAATTTACATTGCTCATGGAGCCACGGGGTTATAACAGCCTTAAAATCAGAGAAACCCAGAATGCTTTGGGTTGGAAGGGACCTTAAAGACCATCTCGTTCCACCCCCTGCCATGGGCAGGGACACCTTTCACCAGCCCAGGTTGCTCCAAGCCCCGTCCAACCTGGCCTTGGACACTTCCAGGGATCCAGGGGCAGCCACAGCTGCTCTGGGCAACCTGTGCCAGGGCCTCCCCACCCTCACAGGGAAATGTGCCACTAGTTCAGGAATTTCTAGCATTAATAAATCAGGGAAGCCAAAGGCTGTCCCAAACAATCAGACAATACTGTGTCTGCACTTGAAAAAAAAATCAGGTTATCTTCTAGATGTTTTGCAAATATTTATTTCATTATTCCAACTCCCTTCTAAATTTTACGAGGTTTTTTCTGATTTTCATTGAGCAATAAATGGGAGACAAGAAGAGAAACAAGAGGAAAAGAGGTCTCTGCCCTCATGGGAAAATATTTTTCATATTTAGATTTCTCCAAGAAGCTGAAAACGGACACCTAGTCCAGGGAGAAGTGGTTCATGTTGGTGCACGTTTCAGCCAGCACTGCCTGGGCCTTGGCTGTGTCCTCTTGGCAAGGAGAGCAGCTCTGAAGGCCGTGCAGGGGGACCCACCTGGGAGCCTCTGTGGCCAGAGGCTGAACCATGGAAGGAACGTGCTCGTGATGCATTTGTTTGGAAAGCAAATGTGCTGCCCTCACTGTTGAATTGTTCTCATGCTGTAGGTGAGACAAAGCTGTTCTAAGTGCTGGAGCCACTGAGGTAGAGCCTGGGCTCTGCACATGGGTGTAAATAGTGGCACCAACCAACAGCCAGGGAGGGAGGAGCCCTCTCTGGACGCTGCTGTGCTGTCCCTGTGTGCTGAGGTCCTGGAGGAGGCAGAAGGAGGGTATCCAGGTGGCCACACCTTTAAAGGGGTAAGACTGCCTGGTGGTGTTTCCCACCACAGCCATCCTGAGCAGGGGAATGGGGGTGACCAGATCAGCCCCAGGAAGCTGGGAAAGGGGTTGTGACCCTCAGACAACACAGGCCATCTTCAGCCCAATACAGAGCTTGGCTGGACCAGTCCTGCTGGGCACTTCTGACTGCTTGAACCCTCTGGCTAAATAAAATGGAGGATGGTTTTAAAAACCATTGGAGTCTGGCTGGACCAATGCAGTTCACGGATTACCTGTAAAGAGCCGACTCACCAGGCAGCTCCTCACAGGGTGTGGATGAGCCAGCAAGAGCTTGTTCCAGTGGTCAAGCACTGGGACTGGGGCCCAGAGGGACCACAGAGTGTCAGTCCTCTAAGACTTGCAAAACTTGCCTCGGCAAGACACTGAGCAAGCTGTGCTGGCAGTGCAGTGAGGCCTGTCTGATCCGAGCTGTGATTTTACACTCTGTATCCCAGTGGTGCTGAGGCACATCAGGATTAAAATCCTTTCACAGAGTAATGCCAGAGTCATGTAAGATGAACAAAACCTGCTGTTTCTACACTTCTTAAAATGGCTCAGGGAAGACAGTGAACATATATGAGTTAGAGAGGAACTGAGCCCTCCAGTCCCCACTTTCTCTTTCTGCTTCAGGGCTTTTTGTCAAGACTACAGGAACAGCATCTCTTGGGTCAGAAAGTGGCTTGAAGGGCCTGCCCTGGGTTGGTTTTTTTTCTATCTCACACATATCCTTCCAAGGCTGGACTTGGTCTTGTGGTGGTTTCAGCCATGGTTAATGAGCACACTTCCACACATCATGGTGTGAATGTCTTCCATGTAATAATTGAGATGTTGATCTCTCAGGCACTCTGTAACTAAGCTCATCCTACAACAAAAGGTTGGTGTCTTGGGCAGGTTAACTTCATCTCACATCTCTTCAGCAGTGAGCTATTTTTACAACATCTTGTCTTTAACCACTTGGCCTGACCATGTACCTGCTGCCTTCCCCTCTGTGCTACCCCACACATCACCCAGTGCACCTGCACTCGTCGTGCTTCCCCATATGAGCCAGCCTGGTGGGCTGTGGAAGTCTCTCTCTTGCTTTTTTGACATCTGTGGGCCTGCCCAACAGCTTTACTAAGAAAGCCATTATTTTCTACCCAGAATTAACTCATAGGCTCAAAAAAAGGCCACTCCTTTGGTCTGTAAGGCCACGGCTGCCCCAGGCAGGACACTCCATCGTCTGTTCCTGTGCTCTTCTGCATCCAATGGAGCTACTTAAAAAACATGATCTCCTTCCAATCAGCTCCTGAAATAAAGACAAAAAAAAGTCTTTCTTCTATATTTCAATGCTGATTCTCCAAAAACAAAGCAAGTAAAATTTCTGACCCCAGGTGCAGTCCCACCAGTGAAAACAGTTCAGGCAGGAGAGGGCCACGAGGCATTTTTCTCCCAGAAGGCATCACTGTGCCAAGCTCACATCCAAGTAGTTCTCAGGTTGTCAGGTTTGGGTGGTTGGACTTTCTAAATAAAACCTGAAACTTTCTGCTACAAACAGTTACCATAAAAAAACACGATAAAATCAAACTCCTACATTTTCAGGGAAAAGTGATGCAAGCCAAAGATGGCAACCAATGCCTGTGCAGAACTGGCCCTCCTCACCCATCTGCCCTCGTGCTCCAGCACAGAGGGCAATGTGGGGAGGGATGAGCTCCTGGCACAGCCACAGTGGCTGTCAGCTGGCACAGCCCTGCTGCCACACTCTGGGCTGTGCAGGAGGGTCACATCCCCACCCCTCCTGCTGCTTCTCCCCACAAAGGTGTCACTGTGTGCACCCAAGCCCAGACCCAACACTGAGCCAGCCCCGAGGTTTTCAACGGTAACCGGCTGTGGAACAGCAGCCGAGCTCTTTAGCTGGTATCAGTCAGTGTGTGCAGAGGCTAAAAATAGAGACCCTCCACTCTCACAATGACTCAGAGGAGCAGAAGGGAAACCCGCAGGTCTTGGTTCTCGGCTGTCCCCTGAGCTGACTGAAAAGTTTTCATCTAAAACTTTGTTTTGACACAAAACGGCTTTTTGAAAACAAACTAACAAACATAATAATAAAAACTAACAAACATAATAATAAAAACAAACAACAACAACAACAAAAAAATCCAAACTTTCACTCTCACCACCAGAGCTGCTGGGAAGACTCCTCATTTGGTCTAAGTTTGGAAGAGGAATTGGCCAGAAAAGCATGACATTTTGTAGTTTTAAAATGCTAGTTGACAAGCCCCCTGCGATTATTTACCTGCTAAGCTCTTTCTTACAGAGACCTGTGAGAGCAGATGAAAAGGAGAAAGGAGTGTCAGTCCTCTGGAACTTTCATGGGGATAGAGTCCACTTTCCAGACAGCTCCAATTCCAGCTCAGGAAGAAAACACATCCACCAGCTGGCCTTGCTGAATCCCATGGGGAGGGGATCCTTCAGCCTTTTAACTCCCTCTGTTCGTCCCCTGCATCAGGGTCTCCAGCCAGTGCCACCCAGGTTTTGGCCATGCCATGGGTGATTGGGGTGTGGAGGGGAAGCAGAAGAGAACTGGAGACAGCCTGGCCTCAAGTAGGAGGACACAAGCTCACACACCTACAAGGGGTCTCAAAATGCTCCACAAAATCCCTGCAGTGCCAAAGGCCTCAGGGAAGAGCTGAGCCCTGAGCAGGGCCACAGCAGGAGCCCAGCTCAGTCCCTGTCTCATCCCTGTGAGAGGCAGTCTGGATGTGGCACCAGAGCTGGTCTGGGAAGCTCAGGGAATCCCTGCTACCCCAGAATGAGGCTGCCCTGGCAGGAGACACAGCTGGACCCACAGCTGGAGCACCTTCCCAGCTCCCACAGGAACACAGGCAGGTCCCTGTTCCTTGGTTCCCTGTGACCAGGGCACGGGGGGACAGTGAAAATGAACTCAACTGATAGTGATGAGCTGCCAGTAATTCTCACAGACAGCTGGGATGAGAAGGACCTCACAAAGCCTCCCCCCTTCCCTGCCAGGATCAGCCCTACCTAAACTGAGACCATCTGCCTGCTGGCCTGGCCTGTGACCCCAGAGCCAAATGGCAGCCAGGGATGAGGGAGGAACAGTTCCTCCAGCTCAGTCCAGAGCTCCTGTGCCCAGTACTAAGAGCTGAGATCCCTCCACTGTTCGCTCCTGCTGAGCCATTCCCCTTTCAGAAACCCACCACCACCTTCCCCACCCTTGCTCATGTCCCAGGGCAGGTCATGAAGGACACGTGTTGCCCCTTGTCCCTGCATGTGGTTACAGGTGTCCCCTGTGTGGCAGCGGCCACGGCTCCCATGACCTTGGTGTGGGCTTTTCTGTGTCCTGCTGAGCACCACCTGGAGCTTCAGCGAGTCCTCCAGGAATGAAATGGCCTGTCCTGAGCTCACCCTGGAGCCGACACTGCCACGAGCATCTGCCGTGTGAAGGAAGAGCCTGTGGTGAGCCCTGCTCACAGGATGGCTCTGGCTGAGGGGCTGGGGCAGGACCCGTGCCCACCATCCACTGCCCTGTGCCAGTGCCTCACGGCCAGTCTCTGGGCAGGACAAGGTCCATCCCACACTCCCACCGGTTTCTGACTCTGAGAAACCCAGGTAACAATTTCTGCTGCAAGAACAACTGAAATATCAACTAAATCGTTGAACCAGAAAATCATTTCATAATCAATTCAGATCCAGTCACTTTTATTTTCCCTTTGTCTCACCAGCAAACTGTTGTGTTTGGGATTAGCCAGAAACATTTTGCTCCAGCTGAAACAAAATTTCTGCTTTCGTTATGGCCTCTGTAACAAAGTCAGGTCCTTGGCCCTTGGAGGTCAGTGCACTTCTGAGACCCTGGGCTGAGGCTCCTCTGGGACATCGGGTGTTTGGTCTGAGTTCTGCCTCCTCCCATGAGCAGATTTGGAGATCTCTCTGGGCCCCTCACACCTCCCTCCTGAAGAGCCACTACGGACTGACCCTCACACAGGAGCAAGATCCCTGTCCCTACAGGAGGGACCATAACACCCATGATGGCAAGATGTTCTCAGATCCACGGACCAATAAATATTTCATTATTCTTCCCAGAGCAGAGCAGACCGAGACAATCTTCCACCCCCTGCTCTGAACACCCACAGCACAACAAAGACACTGCACAGCTCAGCAGCTGTAGGAGTTCAGCCCCAAACATCTCATTCAGACCAAGAAATCTTGTCCAGTTTCCTGTGACTGTCACTGGAATTTCCACGAATGCCACTCACTGCGAGAAAAGCCACTCTCTGTTAATAATGATACTTGAGTTGGTGGAAAACACTGGGAATTGTTCCCTCATGAGATGAAATGGTATTTTGTTTTGATCTGAATCCAGATTTTCTTTTCATTTTAGTCTGAAAATTTTGGAGTTTATGTTTTTTTTTCCTTTCCCAACTTGTCATTTTCCTCTGAGCTGCCAACCCCCAGGGGATCCTGGTTAAGCTTCTGAAATTTGCGGATAAAAGGCAGGATTCGGATCCCCAGGAAATTGTCAGCTGCACTTGAATGCAACATTTTTGCTGTTACAAATAACCAGAATAGATTTGTGAGGATCTGCTTTGAAATAGGGCACTGGGACAAAGAGAGAAGCACAGTGTGCCCAAAACATTCGTGATGAACAGCACAGAAATATCACTGCTCCTACACACCAGCCCATCATTAAATACTTCCACTTTCTTTAGTGAAATGACAAAAAAAAGTTGATGCTTTCAGCATAGCACAAAAAAACCTCTATCCACGTCTGCCTTACAGTGTCAAATTCATGCAGGAAGCAGAAGTGTTCCTGTGAGATTATCATCTCTGTCTAGAACATGTTTGTGAAAGGTGAGAACACAATGCCAGCACAGTGCAAGGTTCCTGCTGCATCTCCCTGCATTTTATTATTGTTAAAATGAGATATAATGCTCTTTAGTTCACTTCTTTTTAAAAAAAAGACTAACTCAAAGGAGTTTCTGGACACTTGCTCAGAAATTTATTCTTCCTAGACCTTAAAACAACCCTTCCAACTCAGTCCTTATAGACTCCAGCAGAGCATTGCTGTGTGATGGCTAATGCCCCCTTGGTAGCACTCAAAGGGTTCAATTTTGCCACCACTGCTCATCTAAATTCCCATGAAGAAATGATGTTTCCCAGCTCTGACCAGTGCACAGTGTGAAAGCTCAAAAAATTAAAAAATCTGCTTATTTTTAGGAGGAGCTGATCCAAATTTCCCAACTGCAGGAAAAGGAATCAATGATGCTGCTGAAGAGCAGCATCAAGGCAAGAAGTCTTTCTCTCACACTGAATGACCAGGGTGGCTGTTCTGCTTCTCCCACCTTCTCCACTGGCTGAGGGCAGGACTGGGCCCTCTTGGGGACAGTGATGTCCTTTTGAAGATGATACCTAAAATGGAAGAAAAATCTAAGGCAAAAAAGGGTTTAAGTCAGGCTCTCACTTTCCTACCACAGCATGAGGAGAACTCTCCTCCATCTAAACAAGGTGGCTGAGAGGTCAAGCTGGGACATCCAGAATTTGAGATTACTGCAGAAACACTCCTCTCTGAAGAGCTGCTCCAGTGTCTTGGCAAGGTGGGTGCCCTGTGTCTCACAGCTCAGACCTTCTGCACTGTGGTTTGTGTGGCTCTACCACAGCCATGAGCAGCTTTGGGAGGTTTAGCTCCATCTGCAATGGCCAGAAAGGTGAGCTCAGGGTCAGATTAGTTGCTCTCCCATGTTAGGGATAGACAAGAGTGCCTCAAGGACTGGCTCCTTCTCTTGCATTCCCAGGGGACACCTTCCTGCCCCCAGCAGCACTTCAGGGATCCTCTGCCTCCCTGGCCTGCCTGTCAAACTCAAACCCATTTCAGTCTTTGCAGATCCCCAGCACCAGAGATCAGGAGAGACCTTGGATACACAAACATGAGCATAGATCCAGCATAGGAAAAGCCAGGGGAATCCTTCTGGGCATTCATCACCTCAAACATCATTTGTCTCCTTCCTCAGCTGCCTCATGGGAGAGTGAAGAGGAGAGCAATGAATAACACCTATAGCAGATATGCTGGGATCAGTTTAGGAGTCATGGATATTTTTATCTACAGCAATCAAGTGGGTTAAGGAGGCATTTTGGTTTTGTAGGCAGCATTCATGGACTGTGCTGCCAGTTACAGTGCCCGCACTTCAGAAGAAACATGGACAAATTAGAACTTGCCTGGGATTGTCAGATTTCTTGGAAAACTTGCAGCAAAAGTCTGGAAAAAACTTTGCATTCTTTATACAGAAGAAGAAAACACAGTTTGAGGTGGTAACCTCTGACTCCCACTGAGTGGCAGATGACCTGGCTCCTTCTTGTGGCTTTTCTCCGGATCCACTGGTGACTCAGTTGTCCCACATATGCCAGGAAAGATGGTTAGTCCTGAATTCCCTTCTGTGCCTGGCTGCCCTGCCAGCCCACTGAGCCTACAGTGCTGCAAAGGGATTCCTTTGGGAAGCCTCTGAGTGCTCATCCAGCACCAAACAGCACTCTGCTCTTTCCATCCCAGTGCCACAACCCCAGAGGAAACAGGACTGGATCAGCATGGAGGAGCTGAGGGGATGCACTTTGTGGCCACACAAGCAGGGCTGAACTGGTCAAGCAACGGTGGTGCCTGGCAATGGTCACAGTCTGGCACAGAGTCTCACCAGCTCTGCCATTTCTAAGACCTGCACTCCCATCCATAGGTGACTCCTATATTTAATGACTGTGCTGGTGGCAAAGGCTCAGCCTCCAGGATGTTGATTCAGACACCCAGACACTCAGCCACTTCCTGTTTGGATGCGCTAAAATTATTTGCATCATTTAAAAAGTGATGTTGGTTAAGGGAAACAAAGTGTTATTGTCAGAGGAGGCTGAGCCAGGTTACGTGTCCCTGCACAATGGAAAAAAAGCAGAACAAAATGTCTCCACCTCCCAGGAGCAGCACAGCCAGACAGCACGTCTGGGGAGCCACTGTCACACTGCTCTGGCACTGGTATTGTCACAACAGAGCAGGAAAGCTCTGTGATCCCCTGCTCAGCCTCCTCCCAGGGTGACCCAATATCATCTCTAGCTGCAGATCAGGACCAGAGACATCCTGGAGATGTGGTCTGCTGGCTGCAACAGGCAGTAGAAAGCCTCAGTCCTGCTCTGCCACCTGAGGAGTTACAGCTAACACAAGTTTTTCACAGCAAAATGCAGCTTTCCACTGTCACACAGCCTTTCCAACCCCACTGTGGGCATAACTGCGGCACCCGAGATCTTCACAGACTTCTGGTGGCTTGAGGTCCAGGGCCAAGGATCTCTACCCTGAAGGCTTTGTGGGTGGTGGCTGTGTCTGCAAGCTGGACTCAGCTCTGGTTTGTCACCTCTGTACCCAAAGCCTTGCCCTGGGTCTGCAAAAGCCAGTGCAGCTGCTGAGGGAAAGGGCAGACAGGACTCACGCTGTACTGGCTGCTCCTGGGGCAGTGGGGATGGGCAGGACCCCTGCCCAGCTCGTTTGCCATCCTGCAGGGTCACAGAGCCCCAGGGCCACCTGCTGTGCTCTCCCCCAGAGGACAGTCAGGACACCCTGCAGGAGCTGTGGGAACACAGAGACATCATCTGCCCTCTCAGCTGTCCCAAGATGTGTGTGCAGCCAGTGCCTCTGTGGCTTCTCCTCTTCCAGATGACAGGTAAAAAACAATTTGCAAAGTATTTTCAGGGAATCCTTGCAAGTGATCCCTTCCCCACTGCCTGCAGGACCTGGGTGTCAGATAACACCCAACTCCTCCCGAGCTCCCAGACAAAAAACCCCAGACATTTACACCAACTGTGCAAGAAGGGAGTTGTCCTGGATGCTTCACAACCCACCTCCAAAATACCTCTATTTGGCCTTTCTTCTGTTTTTTCAAAGCCTTACCAAGCTATTCCCAATGTCTAGGAAGGTTGATGACTAAACAGGTTTTTCCACATGGTCTGGATGAGCAATCTCTTGGCAAGGGCTGTTTGTGACTTAGCTGCAGATGGATTTACCTATCCTGCCTTCTTTTTAGCTGAGGTGTAATTAGTCATGTGGACCAGGAACTTCAAAAGTAAGTGGGTATCAGTGCCTTGACTTTCACATTCACCTTAAAAACAAGCAGCTGGGCACCTAAAAGTGAAGGCAACCCCTTTTCAGTGTCCCTTTGAAAACTCTTTGTCAGAGTGCAAGCCCAAATTAGGTGAGTGCACAGTGTAAGCTAAGGAATAAAAGGCAAGTTACAAATAACAAATCTCAAGCAGTGGGTTCTGAGTCACCCTCCGTCAGTGACAACGGTTCTGCAAACCGTTCTGCATTTAGGTCACAACTGCATTGCTATTGTGTGTCCAGGAATATCATCTGGCACCCACAGTGCTAGCTGTGTTGAGTCAGCAAGGCAAACAAGAGTCAAAAATAGTTGAAATCTTATTTTTGTCACTGCATTTAGCATTTGGCAACTGTTTCCGACTATCTGTCATGGCAGAGCGAACCTGCAAAGTCTCAGCCCTGGATTGCTCAGAATAAAGTTGCAGTTTGATTGTTGCAAAGTGTTTTAAACCTTGGGTCAAATGTTCCCAGCTCATGGCATCCCAGAGTTCTTCAGGTTTGAATATACTTTTCAATTTTAGTAACTGATAGCAAATTCTCAGGTAAGCAGTGAGGATAACAGAAACCCCCGGTGTGAGGAGAGGAGGATCTCCCCTGGTCACGGAGCCCTGGAGCACAGTCCTCGTCCTTCCCCTGCACCTTCAGCTGGCAGCGAGCACCACGTGCAGCAATCCTGAGCCAGCCTGGTACAATGCAGGGCTGATGGGAGAAGGAGGGATCCTGGACCCTTTGCATGCAGGGGGACCCTGCTGCCCCCTCCCTGAGATGTGAGCACTGCCTGCTCTTCCCAGGCCCAACCAGGAGCAATCTTTCCCCACATCCCAGCACTCAGCATGTCTGGCCTTTGCAGCTTGGTGAGACTCAGATTCCCAGATCCACCCCAAACTGCAGCCCTGAGTGCCTGTGCATTTCCCTCTGCTTTGATCCTCTTCTTCTGACAGATGAGACTTTATATTTTCGGCTTCATCTGCTTTGCTTTTTCCCAGCACACACTGGACCTGAGACTGTTCAAGCTGATCACACTGCTGTCCACAGATAAGCCTTTGATTATGGAATTGAAAATAAAGTCAAAAACATGGGAAAACACAAATCCAAGGATACAAGGCAGGTGTAGAGCCAAGATCATTCCTGGTTATTGCCCAGACTGCTTTTTGGGGGGATATCCCAGCCACAGCTCCAGCTGCCACACACCTGGAGACTGTCTGCAGGAGCAGGACCCTTGAACATCACCCTGCTTTTGCCATCACATCTCTTTTATTCATTTCCTTTCTCTGTTTGGCTCATGTTGGCATTTGATGCAAGTGGGCAAGGGACTTCTCCGCTCAAGTCTCCCTGCCCCTGCAGACCTCCCAACTCCTCTGTTGAGTTCACTGCCTCAGGCTTCAAACACCTCCTTGTTGCCTGCAGGACGGTCACACTGTTTAGTAACTCTCCAGGAGCCTGCATCGCTCTCAACACACCTCCTGTTTCCTCCAGAGCTCTTATCTGCACCCACACAGCTGCATCAAAGGCAGCAACACCAGACAAGAGTCTTCCTCCAAACGACTTTCCCCTCCTCCTGCCAGTCTGGGGGCTGCACTGTTACCCTGAGTGCTAACACATCACTCCTTAGCAGGTTCAGGATTGAGGAGTTCCTGTGGATTTTGAGCAACAAACCCACCCACTGGCTTTGCAGGACTCCTGGGCTCAAGGTGACCCAGCACCAACAGCACAGAGGAGCCAACGTGGGGCACAGCTCCCACCAGGCAGCCCAACAGCTCAGGCTGGGAAGAGCTGGGGGAAGGAGCTGGGGTTGGACAGGGCTGGGGGGGTGTTGCCCATGGATGTCACAGGCACTGGTGGAGTTGCTTGTTGAAAGAATTTGCAAATGACTGTAATTGATTAAGAAATGGAGTAATTATGCAATCTGCTGATTACAGAGAAAGGGGTTATTAATCCTCCAGACAGGCCCAGCACAGGCCCTGTCAAAACATTAGGGAAGATGCTGTGAAGAAGAAAGAAGGCACACCATGCTAGTCACATCACACCTAATTGCCAGCTCTGCTGCACCAAGGATTAAACTGATTCGTCATCTGATTTGATCCTCTGGAGACCACTGGTTTGAGACTCATCTCACTGTGGGAGGACCATGTCACCCATGTGTCCTGTTGCAAACCACAGTAGAGTCCAGCTCTTCTGTTGAGCCTGGGTTCAGTTTGACATTAAGACACTGAGGTGTTTTTATCAGTCAGTGGAGCTTAGGGGAAGCTGGAGGTACCAACTTCAGGGTGAATTGACCTTCCCCCGTGTCTCTGCTGGCTCTGAATTAACCAACCCTCCTACAGGAACCTCCAAAGCCTGGACACTGGCTGATGGGAGACCCCCACCTCGACCCCTGGATGCAGGGGTGTTGATCACAACCTGAATCTGCCCCCAGATGTCAGGCACTGCCCCTCTCCCCAGCCTGTGCCTCCGCTGCCCTTTTGCCTTGCACAGACCCTGAGATATGTTGTTGTCAGCAAAGCTCCTGTTCACACCAGAGGGCATAAGCCCAGAGCAGAGGTACAGGCTGACTGCTGCCTTCCCTTGGGCCTTTTGGCCGTTTGACACCCTTCCTTTGGCCAGCCTCCCCAGGAGCAGGGATGCTCAGCTAGAGCCCCACGTGCCCCAGGCTATCGGGGTGCAGACAGAGCATCCCCCATCACCCCCTCTACCAGAAGGATTTTGTACCCGGGGGTCACACAGCACTGGCTGCTCACAAAATGGCACCTGAAGATAAAAGGAGAACCCACCCAGACTCACCCTGGGGACATACTGAGTGGCCAAGGCATAATCATAGAATCACAGAATCAACTGGGTTGGAAAAGACCTCCAAGATCATCCAGTCCAACCCTTGATCCAACCCCACCGTGGTTCCCAGCCCATGGCACTGATGCCACATCCAGTCTCACCTTCAACACCTCCAGGGACGGAGAATCCACCCCCTCCCTGGGCAGCCCATTCCAATGGCTGATCACCCTCTCTGGAAAGAATTTCTTCTTAATATCCAACCTAAACCTCCCCTGGCACAGCTTGAGACCCGAGCCCTCCTGTCCTGCTGCTGGTTCCTGGGAGAAGAGACTGTCGCCCACCTGGCTACACCCTCCTGTCAGGCATCTCCAAGTCTTGGCATGTCTTGGCTCTAATAAGCACTGAAGTATTATCCTCCACTGACCAGAGCCGTGCAAGTGGCAGAGCAGGGGCAGAGAAACTGGCCTCAGCCTGTCCAGTTAATCTGTGCTCAGTTCCTTTATCCTGCCTGTCTATATATAACCTCCCTCCTGGCCACCCACAACCACCAGCGGGGGGGGGCACACCCGGGGTGGGGGAGGGCAGGGGCAATGTGCAGGGAGCACCTCAATGGCAGCTCAGCTGCTCTCCAAGCCTGGCACTGCTGGGATGTGAGCAGCCCCATCCCACAGGGAGGGACCATGGGCTCTGCACCCCTGGCACCAGGCTGTTTGGAGTGGGGTTGGTGGTCTGCAATGCAGCCACTCTGGACCTGGCACCTGGGACAGGCTCAGACCAGGCTGGAGGTGGAACGAGAGATGCAGAGCACAGGTGAACAGGGACACCCGTAGGGGTAAAAATTCCATATAAACACGGGATTTGTCTTTCTGTGAAGAAGCTGGGGGTGACAGCTCAGCCAGAAATAGAGGAGGTGAAGCCACAGCAGGGAGAAATGATGGAACCTGTCCCTTCATGGGACTGCTGGCAGGATGGAGGGACATGGCTGAGGTGGGATGGAGGAGGCACCGGCAGGGACGTGTCTCCAGGCTGGGGCAGAAGAGGAAATGGGGTTCTGCAGCTGAGTCTTCCTCACCTTTGGAGGCATAGTGTCCAATGCAGACCAATTTGCATCCCTCCCACCTGCCCAAAGCTTTGCATGACACCACCCACCAGAGACTTCACTGCACACGCTGCCACTGTGGACCTGGCACTGGGGGGTTGCTGAGTCTGCTGAGAAACAGCTGGAGGAAAGTCCCTGCTCACAGGGTGCTTCCTGTCAGAGGAAAAACAGGAGAAATCCCGGTTCTCCATGCTGTCAGAATGGAATTTTAGGAAATTCCCTTTCATCCTCACAGACATGTTTTCAATTTAAATATTGATCCTTCTGCTTTGAATGTGCTCTGTACCCACTTGGCCTTGGCATGTCTCACTCAGCCTGTTCCTCACATGGGGCTGAGACAGAACACTCAAAGCTCATATCTTAATATGCTTAAAATAAAAACCCCATGGTGTCCCTTTCCCTGGGTTTGTCAGGGACACCACGCTGCCCTGGGGAGATGCACCCCAGCCCGTTCTGCAGCCCCACGGGAAAGGCACTTACTGGTATCCAAGAGCTCTCGTTACAGCCCTGAACAGCCCATGGTGGCAGCAGGGCCAGCCCCACCAAATCCTCTCTTCTTGCACCAGAATTCATGCAGGGTTTGTGCTGCTGGTTTAAATGAATTTCCAAAATCCAGGGAGACTGGCTGTGCCCATTTTGACAGTCCCATTTAAAGTAAAGAAGGTGTGAACTACCCTTACAACATCTGTAATTGCTCAAAACACAGAAATCCCACCAAAACTAAAAAAACAAAACAAAACACACAACAACAAAACACAAACCAATAAATAAGAGGCATTAAGATTCTTTGAAAATCAAAATGCTGGAGCTTTCTCTATAATAATTACTTTCTTGATTACCTTACTGTTCTGAACAGGCATCTCCCCTCGAACAATAATAATTTCATGGGTATCCTATTTAAAAGAAATAATCCATTGAATTAAGCAAAATAAATCAAATTGCTATAACCAAACATCTTGCAGCATCTCCAAAACACTTTCATCATTCATTGCTTTTTCTACTTGCTACAGAATTGAGACTCTTACAAAAAATTTCTGTCCACTCAAATCTACATTTTTGTCTTTGCTTAAACCAAATATTTGACAAGAGGTAACAACATAGGTTTACAACTGTTTAGTGAAGACTGTGGTTGTTGCAGTGATTTAATTTAAAGCCATTTCACATCCATTCCACGTCCTCTCCACCCTTGGGTATATTTTACTTTCGTCCTTCCTCAGTCTTTTCAACTCTGCTTGCAAAGCCAAGACCCTCCAGCCTGACTGGATGCAGTTGGTCTTTGTATTAAGGTAAACTGGAACTAAATCCTGTTTAGCTTGTGCTCAGGGACACAAAGAGCTTCTAGTGGCAAGGGCTTATTCCAGGGGGATTTGTGGAGTTGGACACAGATAGGAGTTCAACTGGAGACACCAGAACTATGTCAACAGGGCCAGGCAAACAGGGAAGCAGCTGGATGTCCTGACTCCTGCCCCTGTGCATCGGCTGTGACACAAATCAGTGTGTGCATGGGACACACCCTGCTCCTGGGGGAGCCCACGTGTCCCAAACTCCCTCCTCCGGGGAGAAGGAGCCAAAGGAACAAAAAGAGCTCCGGCAGGAGGGCTCAGGACAGCTGAGTCTACTCCACAGAGAAACTAGTACAGGGGATGTTCTGGAAAACCTTCTGGAAAACCAGAAGGACAAGAATATCCAGGGCTTCTGCACCAGCAGCTGAGCCTTGCAAGTGCACAGAGAGCACCAAGGCCAGAACATGGGGAGTAACAAGGGAAGCAGTGGCAGTGCTGGCTGCTCCTGCCCCAGCGGTGCTGGGGGTGCTTTGCTGCTGGCTCTGCTCTTGGGAAAGTGTGACAGAGGAGCCTGCTCCCTGCAAAGCCATGGGTACAGGCTCTGCCCCGAGTCTGAGGGCTCCCAAACCTGCTTGGCAGGGCTGGGCCTCTCCAAATCCTCCCGACCAGTGTCACAGCCTGGTCAAAGAGGGCTGGACCATCACCTAGTCCAAGACATGAAGGCCTGTCAGAGCCATTCCGTCCCAAGGTGGAATGCTTGACCTGGTAATTCCTGGTCATGGCAGTAGATTTTTAATGAACTACTGACGATCTTTTAGAGAGACACCTCTAATCACCATTATGACGGAGTAGAGATCAATACGGGTCAGTGGTGGCTCACCACAACTCAGATACCTTATAGAAACCATAGGGCAAGCTCTGCAGCTCAGCTAAACTGGGGGCCTCCTCTCCACAATGAGCCCTCTGCTCCCCAGGCTGGTGCTGCAAGAGATCCCTGTGCTGGAAGCTCAACCAGGGTGCCCCAGTCCGGACATGGAGGATGAGGTGCACCCATGGGCTCAAAACACACTCCTGGCCTCTGGCTGAGCCAGGTCTGCTTTTATGGGAAGCCAAGTGTATGTGCACAGCATTCCCTTCTCATCCCCAGGCAGGATGTGATGGTCCAGCTCTGCATCCCCACCCATGGGGTGAGGCCCTGCACAGCTGTGTGTGCAGGATGGATTGGGGGTTATAAATCCCCAGGGGATGGACAGTGGGGCTTTCTCACAGCCACATCCCAGGGGGGAATCCCAGGACCAGGTGGTGCCTCCTGTGCAGCAGAACACCAGCCTCCTGTGAATGCACCACATGGGCAGAGCAGGAGGGAGGCAAATCCTTTCCTGTAAGTGCTCTGAAAGTGGCTCTGCCCCATCAGGGCAAGGGACAGGACAGCTCCAACTGCTGCAAACTCCCCCTGCCCAACATGCTGCACCAGGCCATGTCCCCGTAGCATCCACACAATTATCCCCTCCCCTCTTAAGAATGCCTGAGGAGAGGGGAGGGTTGGTGATTTCTAAGAGTCCAGCCCTTTTTCCTTGCCTTTCGAGTCCCCCCACACCAACTGCCTCCACAGATGCAACCAGGCAGAGCTGCCCAAGGGTCTCTGTACTTGTGCCATGTGGCACAAATGGCTTTGCAGACCCTAATGCTTTGGAGTTACAGCTCCTGACCCAGGTAGTCCCAGGACAGCCATTCTGCTCGGCTCACTGAGGGCAAAATTGTTAGACATGCACCTTGGGAACAAGAGACAGAACGACTTTGTGGTCCTGTCCTCCTTTCACGACCAGAGGAGGTGGGGGCGAGCATGTGTCCCAACCCTCTCGTGGAAGCACAGGCTCTGCTTTCTCCCTTGGTTCTTGGGAAGCAGGAAAGTCACACGCTGACCCATGAGCGAGTGCTGTGTGTGGGTTGAGCAAGAGGTGCTGATGGCATCTGTCTGAGAGCCAGCAGGTAAGTCAAGAATTTTCCCAGTACATGTCTCAGCCTCGGAGTGGAGTGAGCCAAAGTGTTGTAACACCTCCTACAAGCTCAGAAGACACATTAAAGAAGTTCACAGGATGGAAGCACTTTTAGGCCTGTTGCATAATCCAGATAAGTAGATAAGCCTGCAACATTTGCACAACATCATGTCCCTTCCTTGGCCTTGTTACTGGTCTCATTTCGCAGGACTTAATTCGGGGGATCTGATGGATTGAGGACAGCTTCCAGGTTATCTATTCCTTGGGAGGTGGCTGTGGCCCGGCTCTAGCACTGTGACACTGGGAGCATTAAAAGGACAGGGACACCTCACTCAGAGATCTACTTTATGCTCTGCAAATGTGCCCCAAAGACATTTTGGAAATGGCACTACAACACCTGTTGGGAAGCTTCTCATGGAAAAACACTGGTAGTGCAAAACCACTGTGGGAAGAGAAAGGTGTCCTGCCAGAGATGAAATAGCCTTTGCATAAACACACAGATCCACACAGCCTGGGCATGTTCCCAACCTTTGTACTTGACGTGGGGATTGAGTAGTGTCAGGATTCAGGTGCCAGAGAAAGAGGTGGAACACTGTTGAATGCATTGACTGAGCACAGACATGGTCCAGAGCCTGCTAGGATCTGTCTTGCTCCATGACCTCCCCTCTGGGATTTACCAGGCAGCCCAAAGGGACAGCACGGTAGCATCTACCCACCAAATGGGTGGCATTACCTTGTACTTGTCTTTGGACTGTGGGTGCAGCCAGCAGGCTCCAGGGACGTGCCCCAAGCACAAGGGCACACACAGAACAGAGCAATCAGCACTGCACCCTGGGCACTGGCACAGTGCCACCTTGAGACAACAAGCAAGGAACAATGTTGTGCCAAATGCCAGTGCCAGCCTTCCCTCCAGGAGCTTTCTGCAAGGAAGTCCCACAGCTCCCAGTGGAAGGGAACTGGGTGGTCAGAGCAGGAGGCTGGGACTCGGTGGGACCCTGCTCATGGCTGCCCCAGCCCCACACATTGTGCACGAGCCTGAACTAACAGGCTGAGAGGCAGAGGGGGTTGGATGTGCAAACTTTCTGCCCCAAGGACCCCAGCCTGGTTCCAGGTCACACCAAATGGATTTTCACCTGCTGAGGGAATGCAAACCTCTTCCCCACTTCTCTGTTCAGAGCCTAGGATGCCTTGTCCTTGGGTGCAGATGATCTTCTTCAGGGATCTGCAGCATTTCTAAACTGCTGCAGAGCCCCAGGAGGGACCACATTGCTCCTCACACTCTTTAAAGAAAAACAGATTCCCTGTGCTATCCAAAGGCCATCAGTCCCAGCCCACCCTCACACCATGGGGAAGTTCCCAGGCCTTGCTGTGCACTCCAGTCCTCTGGTCAGCCCACAGTGTTTTAGCAGTGTTTTCCTCATCCTCGTGGCTTTATTCGACTTGCTCCCAGGCCATAACCCTTTGGCAAAGTCCATTCAGAATTTCTCCCTGGAATGCTCATGGCCACAGTGTGGGACTTGCAGGGAGAACAGGCCCCAGGGGGGATCAGGGGGTCAGGAGAGGCAGGATGGGGCAAACGGAGCCAGCGCCTCTGCAGGTCCCAGCCCTGCTCTGGTGAGTCACCCCAGTGCTGTTTAACCCAGGGGAGGGCAGGGACTCCTGGCCCAGGGGAAGGGTTTTCTGTGCTGTGCTCTCTGACCACCTCTCCTGCCCTTTCTTCTACATCTTAACCATGAAGCATCTCTTCTACTTGCCCCGTCCCCCACTCGGCCTCATCCACCTGCCATGGGCACAGTCTGATCCTGGAGAGAACTTTTGTCCTCTTCAGCTGCAGGAGCATGCAAAGATGGAGAAAGGAAGCAGAACAGAGCTGCCTCATGGTGTGGGTACAGGTAGCTCCCCATCTTTTCCAAAATCTCTTCCGGGGGAGTGCCAAGTAGCCAATCAAAGACTAGTCAGGGAAGAAGGGAAGGAGCTGGCATAAGTGATGGTAAAAGACTTTACACTCATTGCTTTTCCTTCTTGGTGGGGATTGTAGTGCATTTACAAGATTGCAAAATCCATGCTTGGGATTTTTTTTAAATGCTAACTCTGGATTTCCAGTCTTGAGCTGGCCAGAGGGCCATACTGAAATAACAAAAGACCATTTGTTTTCCTGAGGGGGAAACTAGAGGCTTGTTTGTTTTCCTTTCACATCAGAAAGCCAAAGCTTGTACATTTAACTTGCTGAATTCTTGGATGAGAAAGAGCAGGTGGTTTTGTAGCATCAGATGCACCAAGAAAACATAGTTCTATTGCTTGATTTGTGACAAAATGGTTAAACATGTCAGTCATTGTTGTTTGCTTCACTCAATGACTAAATAACCAGCTGGGAGAAAGGGTTAGTCCTCTGAGTTTCAATGCTCATCAGATGAAGCTCATTTTCTGCATGTGGGACCTCTAACGATTCCTACAGGAAAACCAAGAAATGTCAGACATGACCTTCCTGGCAAATCAAATGTGAAAAACAAGGAAGCCACACTAGCCAGGCTTTTTAAGGAAGCAGAAAATGGGCACAACCCATTTACCTTTCCTCAGCAGATCTCTGTGAGGTCATTGTATTACTGTAAACTCCCTCTCAGTTTGGGTGATAACAGAAGTGAGTCCTGGTGCTCTGCAGCGTTAGTTGTGTGTGGGTCTGAGTCCATCCAGGGGAGGAACAGAGCCTTGGAGCAAGAGCCATGAACCTGTGGTTGGCTGTGGCCAGCTGTGCTGGGGAGCTGAGCGTTCAATCACAACCTGCTGGTCCCATCCTCATCCAAAGCCAAAAGACTCTGTTCTCTGGTGAGCACTGGGGACTGGACCCAGGAAAAAAACCAAAGGAGTCAGATGTCTCAAAGGAGCCAGATGTTTTTTATGGCTCCCCATTGTGAGGATCCAGGTTCCAACCAGCATGGCAGAGGGGTGAGAACTGCATGTCCTGGTTAACTGTCCACATTGTCTTCCTTTTTGGATACCTTCCCTTTCACAGCCCCTCCAATGTGTCAAGATGTTTTATGCTAATTAAAGTCCTGTCAGTCCCATCCCAGATGAAAAAAAGCCCAGAGGGTCTGTCTGAGTCATCCCTGAACCACAAAACAGCCAAGACAGGATGGGCACAGAGGTCATCGGGTAAGTGCAGGAATCTCCAAGGGCAGCATCTCAGGGGATTCCTGAACTCCCGTGGTCACAAGAGAGTATGGGGCATATGCATTGCTGGCCAGACCAAACAGAGGTACCTGGTGAGGGAGACATGGACTGTATCCTGCACTGCTTGTGCGAGGAGGCTCCCAGAAACTCAAGGAGAGACACACTTTGCTAAATGAACCTCACATCCTGTGTGACCTGCACCCAGGTTTCACTGCCAGGACATGAGGTGGCCGTGCCCTGCCTTTGCCTCCATTGCCACAGTGGCCTTCATTTGCCCTTCTGATTCCTACAACTGTTGGTCTCATTTTCTCCTGTTGTTGGTATTTAGCAAGAAAGAATAGTTGTGAGGACCAACAGCTGGAGAAGCTGTTGTGATGGACAACCAGTGGCAAAACTCACTTACCATGGTGAGCTCAGCCCAAGGGCAACAGAAAGCTGCAACAGGGACACCATGGGCATTACCTTTCCCAATGAAAGGTTTGGATCCCCACTGGGAAACAGACAACAGTGTCCTGCTTGCTGCCAGGGATGATCAGATACAACCAATAAATGACCAAAGAGAAGGAAAAGCTGCAATACACAAGATAAGGCAGGAAGGACAGGGCTCTGACCTCCAGGAGCCAACAGCAAGGCCTGTTCTCAGACCCAAGGGGGAAACTGCCTCTCTTCCTTCTAGAACCATGGCCATATAAGCAGGCTAAGACTGGAGGCTGGTACAGACATAAGTCCCACATGGCTGCAGGAGATATTGGGAGCTGCCTGCAGAAGCTCAGCTCCAACAATGCTGCAGAGAGAAGAGTTAAACTCTCCCCCTCAACAAGAGCACAGTCACCCCATCTGCTGTCACTCACATGTGCACGGGCACCCTTCAGTTCTCCATTTATTCTCTTTGGCAAAACTAGAGCTGCTGAGATGCTGTACCATGAGAAGGGTGGTTGAGCTGTTCCCAGTGTGCCAGGGAAGCTGGGCTGGCTGAGAGCTCACAGGGAGGGAAAACACTGGTCACAGGAGGGTCCTTCCCTCTGCAGCCAGGGTGGTGCTGTCTCCTGGGAAATGTCTCACTCAACTAAAAGTGGCTGCTGCCATCCCCCAGCCAGGCCTGGATGTGCTGGATGTGCTGGATGTGCTGGATGTGCTGGATGTGCACAGAGCTGTCCCACATGTGTCGCTGGGTTCTGGGACAAGCAGGAATGTTTATACACCACCAGCATCCTCTGTTTACAAGGCACCAGGCTCTCACAGCAAAGCTTCCCTCTCCTCCAGGCCAGCAGGGACACTGTAGTTTAACAATCAGTCTCATCATAAACAACAATAATCCGGGAGCCATCCCAAGACACCTCAAGAGTCTGCACTGGACCTGGCCAGAAGCTGCCCAGCTGAAATGTGTTGTTGCAAATGGGCATGAACAGAAATTGCAATTGCTGGAGGGCAAGAACCCAAGCCTCATTCAAAACAAAAGGTGGGATCTTTTTTAAAAAAATTATCCATTGTCCTAAAAAACTAAACCATTCCATAGTCAAAAAATCACTTTTCATTTAGGCCTTTCTGGCAATTTATACTTTAAAAGGTTTCTTTAAAAGACTGGAAGAGGATAAAATATTTATAAATTATTCAAGTGAAATATTTATATTAATTCAAATTAAACCAAATATTTTTTTAATGGTCTCTTCCATTAAATTTTCAACAATTTGCCCTAATTCAAGCAGAAAATGGTTTCAGGTACTCATGAATCATGGGGTGGGAAATGATAGCTAGTGAAAATCAGCTGATAATTGCTCATCTAAATCACTTGGCAAGGCCTTTTGAAAAAACAAGTCACCAATGGGAATGAAGATGGGCAAGGTAAGGGAAAGGCACATGGATGGATTGGAAAGGCACACAGGTGGATTCCAGAGGCACATGGATGGATTGGAAAGGCACACAGGTGGATTCCAGAGGCACACGGATGGATTTGGTAACTCTGGTCTGCAGAGGCCAGAGGCTTTGGTGACTCATGAGATTTCCTTTTCCCTCTTTTTGGCTCATGCAAATACAGTTTCTGGGTCTTTCCCCTGCCCAGGGTTTGTTCCCTGGAAGTCCCAGCTCTGCAAACAGCGGGGCCGGTTCCTGCTCCTGTCCCCAGACACCTCTGCAGACCAGAGGAGCTCTTAGATGAGGGAGTGGCAAATGGGGAGAGGCAAAGTTTAGAAAGCTGAAGCACCAACAGGAAGCACTGGAGACAGGGAACATTCACACTCCTGTTTTCCTCCCTTGTCTCACTGGACAGTGCAGGGTGTGGGGGGACAGACGGAGCCAGGAGACCCCTCGTTGAAGGGCCGTGTTTCTGGCATCCCCCACGGCCCCCATCTCCTGCTCCTCCTGCCGACTCCACAACATTTTCCTTGGATCCCCCTTGCTGACCCCTTCCTATTGCATTTTCCATCTGCAGCCTACAATTGTTTCCACACTCATTTCACAGCTCAGGGGTGAATTGCTTCTCAGGAAAAACAGGCCAATGCAACGCATTTAGAGCAACATTTCCAAGCTATCCCAGAAACCCAGTTAACTCCCCTGCAGCCACTGCAGACATGCTTCAGAAATTCCCCTGGCAAGGTTACCTGGTATCTGAGACACCGTGACTGTTGCCCTGTTTTTGATATCCTTTGCAGGATAACTTTCCATCCTGACTGCTGGGACCCCTCCAAGTCTGCACGGACTGTGTTTTGCAACCCAGATATCCCAGCAGGAGAGCTGTCCCCGGGGGCAGTGTCTGTGCCAGGCAGGCAGAGCAGTGCACTGGTGCCCTTGTCTGACTCAATTCAAAACAAAGCAGAGAGGGAGCTGCAGTGGGTGTCGGGGTCTTCGACTACAGCCTGCCATCTCCTGCAGAGAACATTCCCCATCTCTTTGCTGGATCTCCACAGGAAGATTTTAAACACTCCCAGGTGTTGACCCAGGAGAAAGGAGACATTGGTCAGCTGGAGCTGCTCAGACAAGTTCTGTGCCATGATGCTGAGCAGTCACAGCTCTGGCACTGACCAAGACCCACATCCCTCAAATCCTCACCTCCTAAGTAAAATAAACCACAGTAAGAGCTTAAAAGGCACCCGACGGCTTCTCCAGGTAAGAAAGCCAGACAGAGCACTGCTGGGATAGTGACTGAGAGCAACAGGCTAATGGTTGGACTCAGTGATGTTTAAGGTCTTTCCCAACCTAAGTGATTCTGTGATCCTGTGAGTCTGAGAGCTGCAGAGCCCGGAGCAGTTTTTTCTGTGCAGCTCCTGGTTCCAGGGGGTTTCAGGTAGCTCTGCCTACAGAGGGTTTGAAACTGCAGAGACATCTGAGCACTGCATTCCACGTAAAAATGAAACTAATAAACCACGTTTTTAATCAGAGGGTAATAACAGTGGGTGAAAACAAACAGCTTGCATCTCCTTTGAGACTAAGGAGCTGACCTTGCAACACTGACACCCAAGAAGCCCAGAAATGGTGGCTGGCACCCAGTGATCTCCAGATTGGGAGATGCAGACCTGGACAACAAGCTCTTCAGGCCCCAACACAGTGTCCAGCACCAAGTGATCCCAGATCATTCCCGGTGGTTGGTGCTCACAAAGTCCTCAGCCTCACAAGGAGAGGCAGATGGCCATGCCTTACCCACCACCATCATCTCACATCGCCTGCTCTGCTGACGGGGGGCACCAGTGATCCTCTGGACAATTTCTGGGTGTAGATGTAGAACTTCTATCACTGAGACCCCAAGGCTATAAATGCAAAATAACTGCATTTTTCACCATCCTCTCTGGAATAAACTATCCCTGCTGATCACAGTGCCCCTCACTGCACTGGCTGATGGGGTGGGTCTGACATGTCCCTTCCTTTCTCTCACTGAGTAGGGAACATTTGCCTTGCTCAGCAAAGGCAGTGCTCAGCTCTCCCAGGCCGTTAAGTCTCAGGACTGCACAGTGAAAAGGAAAGGGGAAGACCAAGCCAGGAAGTAGCACATTATTTTCCTGTCTCTGCAAGTCATCAATAGACAGAGGGGAACTTCACCAGCCAGTGGCCAGCATGGGTGGAACTGCTCAGCCCATCAGCTGGAGGGCAGCCCCCACGTTCCAGGGAGGCAGGAGGCAGATCAGACAGCTCCGAGCAGAGCCCGGGAGCTGCACAGCATCAGACAAACAGGAGACCAAGCCCCGCACTCAGACACAGCTGCAGGAACCCCAGCAGGCAGTTTGTGACTGTCAGTGGAGCACCCACAGCACAAAGGAAACACCAGCAGCACCCTCGGGGCACAGACACCCCTGGGAGCAGCTGGCCAGGGGTGAATGCACACTGGGTGGGAGGCAGAGACCCCCTCGTTCTCAGGGGATCTGGACACCGGGGGCAGGTGACAGTGGCACTGGAGGAGCACCTGGGTCAGTAGAAGGTCGTGAGGTCAGACTGGGGTAAGAGGGCTGAGCTGAACTAAGCTGCTGTCTGTGTGACCCAGCAGATTAGAAAAGATACAGCCTGTGTTGTACCAAGAAAACCTATGGCAAGGCACCCCTCAGTGTGAAGCCAAGGATCAGCACTTTGGGATGTTGTCCATGGGATGGAGATTCCAGCAGTTACAGAAGGACGTTGATGCCATTGTCCATACCACACTTCACGAAAAAAATGGATTTGGATTTGGATTTCAAACAGCTCCAAGCACTCATGAAGATTCATCTCCCCTCCACTGCAGAGAGGGACTGCCTGGCTCAGGGCAACAGCACTGCTGTTGTTGCTACAGCTCTTGCTAGTCTTGCCCTTTCCCCGACTTCAAGATTGCATAGAACACTAAATGTTAAATAAATGCATAATAAAGGGAAGATTTTGGTCACAGAAAGAGGACAGTGAGGGCACAGCTTGTACTAAATATTTTTTTGTGCCTGGTGTGTCACTACAAGCTGGGGCAGGTGCATTTAGAAAAACAGAGCCTATGTTTGTGCACTCTTTAAACTGTCATTGAGTTGTGTTTAAGACCCAGCGGGAAACTGAAACTCCTTTTTGTGAAGTGGAGACTACTGATGTGTAAGTAAATCACATTGTATCTGGTTAATAACATCAGAGCCAGGGACTCCTGGCAGGTCTGGCTGAAACAACCCAAACAGCAATATCCATTTAATTACTCTAACATCTGTTAATGTCAAGGTGGCAAAAGGTGCGGTGAGGTTGCACGTGGACAAAGGCTGTCTCAGAGTAAAGAGGGCACAGAGGTGCCCTGGCCTGCAGGGAGATGCACCAGTCACCCCAGCAGCCTGAGAGCCTCAGGGTGGGCAAGATCAAAGGGGCAAAGCAGGGAAGTTCCCTGCAAACCCCAGCCTGCAGGACCCCAGCAATGAGAGCAGAGTGATGCTGCAGGTGGATTGGCTCGCTGAGACACCCCCATAGCACAACTCCAGCCCTCAGACAAGTACCCAACCCCACCATGTGCTAGCAGGAGAGTCAGCTGCACAGTTGGATTCTGCTCTACCTATGCACATCCACAGTTTTATTGCAGGAAGTCCTGGCCAGCTGAAACTGGCCACAACTCATTTAATCTCTGTGCCCACAGGGTCTTGGTTACTGGCTCTGACCTGAGCACCCGTGGGAAAACACCTTCACTGCAGAAGTTCTTTGTAACCTCTCCTGCTTCCGGAGGTGCTGGAGGACGTGGCTGGGATTTGTGGCTGCCCAGAGCCAGCCCAGTGCTCCAGAACTGACACTGGGAGGCTCAATAAGGCTGGGCTGCCATGTGCACAGGTATAAACAGTTTGCAAAGCCCTTTGGTTTTAGCTGTACCTCTACTAACCTGCAATGCACTCTACCTGCATCTGGGATCGTTAACCAAACCCTGCCTGTCTCCCACCAGTCAGACTCCAGCAGCACCCACAGGACAGGGGCGGTCACCAGGCTCCTCTATAGAAACACAAATGGAAACAACCACAATGAGAAATGGCCATGGAAGTCACTGGGGAATGCAAAAATTCCAGTTGCAGCAGCAAACTCAACCCAGGATCATCTCAAAAGGGGAAAACTGTTTTTATTTTTTGACAAAGGTAATTCAGCTCACGCTCCATCTCTCCCACGTTTCACTCGCTCATGCCTTCGTGCTCACAAGATGTGTGTGCCCACACAGCCTAGTCAGGACCATTGTGGTGACACGGGAAATGAGGGACAGCAACTCCCGCAGCTCCCAGTTCCTCCTCATTCCTGGATTCAACTCCCAGCAGCTCCCAGTTCCTCCTCACTCCTGGATTCTCCTCAGGTGGGTTGACTGTGCCCTGGATCTCAGGCATGCTTCTTGTACCCTGTGGGAACAGACAATGATTGTGATCTTTTGCCTCTTCACCCTGTCCTGCCTGTGAGTCATGAGGAGCAGCTGATTTACTCAGCTGGTTGGGCTCCTTTGGGGTGTGATCTCTCCTTTGTTTTAGGCCGTCCTTTGTTTTACTGCTCCAGTTGTCCTGAGAAGCTGCATGCCAATTGCTCTGCTCTCATGACCTGCTGATCAGGCAGATCAGCACATGCCATTCCTTTAACCCTTCCTGTCTTGCTGTTTATCCTGCTGCTTTCCAGCCCAGACATCTCCAGTCAGGGCAATTTTAAGTTTTTGTTACAAATCTCCACAGCCTGAGCTGAATTCCAAATTGCTGACACAAAGTTACAGAACCCCCTAAAAGCACAGCAGGTTTGAGTTTTTCATTGCATTGTTTCACATACAACTACAACATGCTCCCCTCTTGCCAGCTCCTTGGAAAGCTTCAGCATCAGCATTAAAAGCTGAATTTAGCCATTCATTCTCTCTGCAGAAGGATGGGGGGCATCAAGTGAGTATATCACACAACCATCTTGTTTGCCAAGGCATTCCCTTTGAAATTACTCCTCACATCACTTCGGGAGATTCCTGAAATAATCCCACATTCTCTTTGTTATATTTTATTGGGGCTCTGCAGTTTTAAAACTGAATCTCCTTCATGTTCAGTTGGATACATGCATGCACAGAAGATAGTTTGTCTAAAAAAGGATGAAATCTGACACAAAACCTACATCCAGGAAAGGCTCTGAAAGCTCATGTATAGCCTCTTGATTAGATGGGGGCTCCTTCTGTGTGACATCTCCTCTCCCAATTGATATCACAGAATCATAGAAAACCAGATTAGAAGGACCTCAAGGATCATCTGGTCCAAGCTTTCTTGGCAAAGGCAAGGTCTAGACAAGATGACCCAGCACCCAGTTGAATCCACTGGGGAATCCACCACTTTCCTGCAGAGATTATTGTTATTGTCAAAAATTTTCCTTGTGCGTCCAGTCAGAACTTCCCCAAGAGTAACTTGTACCTATTGGCCCTCATCTTTTCCATGTGACTCCTTGTAAGAAGGGAATGTCCATCTTCTTTGTAGCCACCCTTTAAATAATGGAAGATGGTGAAAATGTCTCTCCTAAGCCTTCTTTTCTCAAGACTGAACAAACCCAGGTGTTGCAGCCTTTCCTCATACAGCAGCTTCCCAGCCCTTGGATCCTCTTTGTGGCACTTCCCTGGACCCCCTCCAGCCTGTCCGGTTCCCTCTTGGGTAGTGGGGACCAAAACTGTGCAGAGTATTCCAGGTGTGGCCTGACAAGTGCTGAATAGAGTGGGACAATGACTTCTCTCTCTGTTGGTGATGCCCTTGTTGATGCAGCCCAGCACCCTGCTGGCTCTCAGCTGTGGCAGCACAGTGGTCACTCACACTGAGCTTAGTGTCCACCTGCACCCCCAGGGCCCCTTCCACAGAGCTGCTCCCCAGCCTGTGCTGCACTCCTGGATTATGTTTGCCCAGGTGCAAGACTTCCCATTTGTCTTTGCTGAACTTCATATGGTTCCTGTGAGCCCACTCTTCCAGCCTATCCAGGTCTTCCTTCGGGGTGTATAATATATCCACGTTTAGTATTATTCCAGCCTCTCCCAACCAAGTTCCTAAGGGTTTCTACACACAAGACCAAAAGCAGAAGACCCAGGTGGATCAAGGAGCACCAAGCTCCAGGTAACCACCCAGCCACATGGGGAAGCACTTTGAAAAATAACAACAAAAGGTGAAAACTGCAAAGAAAGGAGAGACCAGAACAGGCTGGGGGAGACCACAAAGATTTCCAGTGCCCCACGGAAGAGTCTGAAGAAAGTACCATGCAGGAGCCCCTTTCCCAAGTTTCCCTGCTGGAAAGGGGCTCCAGCAGCACAAACCCACATCACTCGTATCTCATCCCTCAGCAGCACCCAGACACTGCTCGGACACAGCGGCCCCTGTGCACTTCAGTCCTCCCTCGTGGTGCCTGAACCCCACAAAGTGCCCACAGGAAGCCAAGGCTGTTCTGGGCTAGGAGGCAAAAGGAGGATGCACTGGGAACTGCACACACAAGAGCCCACAGCCTGTCCCAAATCCCCCAGATCAGCATGAGAAGGAATGTGGTGCCCCATGAAGCAGGAAAGTTGTATCAGCTCTCCTGTGACAGGGAGAGGATAAGAGGGATAGAACAAGGGGGAATGGCCTTAGGCTGAACTAGGGTGGATTTAGATTAGATATTAGGAAGAAATTGTTCCCTGTGAGGGTGGGGAGGCCCTGGCACAGGTTGCCCAGAGAAGCTGTGGCCGCCCCATCTCTGGAAGTGTCCAAGGCCAGGTTGGACGGGGCTTGGAGCCACCTGGGCTGGTGGAAGGTGTCCCTGCCCATGGCAGGGGGTGGAACGAGATGGTCTTTAAGGTACCTTCCAACCCAAACCATTCTGTGATTCTCTGATTCTAACATGCTGGAAGAGGATGGGTAGGAATATCAGAGAGGAAGGGTGTTCACTGGAGGAGAGACAGGAAGGGGCCATGAGGAAGAAGCTGTCTCACAGGATGCACCAGGAGATTGAGGTTCATGGAATGACACCATGGTCCTCCCTCTCTGCTTTTTAAGGGCAGAAGAGCAACAATCATCAGTGGCCCAACTCAGGTTGCCCCATGAGAAGAGCAGAGAGCATCTGAGAGCTGCAGACAAGGTATGCTCCATCCCCTGTGCCCTCAGGGCTGGCACACAGGTCAGGGGGTCTTTGATCTTCCATTCTGCTTGTGAGTGGAGACACAGGATTCTCAAGCCCAGAGGAAGCTGGTGGGTGGCCAGGGCTGGTGTCTCCAAGGGGGATATTTAAGCCAAGTGCTCCTTTGAACCTGACCTGGCACAGTGCTCTTGTAGCACAGCCAAGGCATCTCTGCCAGCCTGACCATCACTGTCCCTGTGTGGGCCACCACAGGGACCATGCCTGTGGCCTCAGGACCTCCCTGCCATCAGCAGCTGCTGCTCATGGAGCCGCTGAGGGCCTGAGCAGCTCCCACACCTCCAGACTGAGCCCAGGCTGCCAGAGCTGGCCCAGCAAGCCAGCCCAGGTTGCAAATCCACAGGTGACAGGACAAGCCCAGAGCAGACGGGACAGCATTCCTGGGCTGCAAGCAGAGCTGCTGGCACCCTCCATGAGCTGTTCTCAGAAGGATTATGCTTGCAAATGAACTCAGCCAGCTGGGACTTCCAAAACAGCCCCTATGCAGCCAAGGGACCACTCCCTGCTCCACTCCCAGCACTTGTAGTGTCCAAGGGGGACTGTCACAGTCAGGAAGATCCCACCCTGGCCTCTGCTCCCCCGGCCACAGCCATGTGAGGGGTCTCACCAGGACCCTTCCCTACCAAAGAGCTTTGCTCTTGCCTCATGTCAGGTGCTTACACAGCCCTTTGCAAGGGCAATCATCTTGATCTTTCTTTTTTTTCACTGAAGATTTTCCTTTTCCAGTTAGAAGTTCTCCTGCTCCCATAGAGCCTAAAGAAATGGGTCTCATTCTTATCTGCAGCCATGAGCTGGTAGCAGATGAACTCTGGCAGCTCTTTCAGGAGGGTGAGTGCAAGGTGATTTCAGCCATAAACCAATCATGGGTGGGGTGGGATTTTTTTTTACCCTCCTCATTCCCCACTTAGATAGTTGCACTGGTATAAAGATTCTCTGTGTCCCAATGGGTTTATATCTCCTGAGGGACATCTGAGTATAAAAGCAGCTGCCCAGCCACCTGTGCAGGAGGAGTGTCCTCTGCAGGGTGCATCCAGTGACTTCTCCAACCCCAAACAGGCAGGCCAGGATCACACTGCAATTTTCCTCACAGTGTCCAGGCACTGATCCTGTGGTGTGACAGGGGAACAAGGGCTGGGAACCCCCATCCCAAGGATGTGAGATCCATGCTGGAGGTGCAGGATGAGCTGTGCATCTCTGGGTGCTGTCAGTGAGCGGAGCAGGACAATGCAAGGGGGGGGCAAGAAGGCACCAAACAGGCCTTTCCCAAACAGGCCTTTCCCAAACAGGCCTTTCCCAAACAGGCCTTCTGGGGGGTGAGGGGTTAGAGGATGGGCTGTGCGAGCAGCAGGAGGGGTCAGGGCTCCCAGCAGAGCTGGAGTTCGAGCAGGGCTGTGGCCACCCGGACACCCCCTTTCCATGGCAGGAGGATGCCTTTGTGCACAGTTTATGCATAATAGATCTTCTGAGGAAAGAGATACTGTCTCCTTGCTCCAAATACAATTTCAATTAGATGAATAGCAGCGTAATCCCATAGAGGCGCTCAGCTGGGAACTGACCATGTGAGAGGCAGCCAGCCCTCCCCCAGCTGAGTGGTGAAAGGGGATCTTCCCCTCAACCTGCAGTCGAGGAGGCCCCAACCCTCCAACAGGGACCATCTGCTCCGGCAGCAGCCCCTCCTCCCGCAGCCCCCAAGGAAGAAAGAGCCAGGGCTGCCAGTGCCTTCTGGAACAAAGGCAGCACGGCGGGGCTGGTGCCTTCAGCCCCCCGGCACAGAGGAAGAGGAGGGAGTGAGAGCCCCAGTGGCTCCTGGGGAGACCCCCATGCTGCAACCCTTTGGGCGGGCAGAATTTGTAGGAATGCTCCGGGAGAAGATGGGGCACCAGAACAGGGAGAAACTATTGTCCCCCTGCCTCAGATGATGCCACCACAGGGCAAGAGGAGAAAGGAAGGAGCGCAGAGCACAGGGACATGCTCCAAACTCTCCTTCTCCTCCTGCTCTGCCCCTGGCACATCCCAGGGCAGGGACTTGTTTCTGCTGCCATTCTGGCCAAAGGGCAGAGACGCTTCACCATCTGCCAGCAACGAGACAGCAGCAGTGCAAGTCCAGAGCTGAGCACTCTCTTTCCTCTGAACATCTCTAGGCTCTTGGAGGGAATTTCCTCTCATGCTGAAATTCTCAGACATGTCCCTTAGTGACAGAGAGGCAATTTGAGGAAAGTCTTGAGAAACCTCCATTGTGTAACTGGGAGTTTAAAGAGCTTTTCAACCCACAAGGCAACTGACAACACTTTTGTCAGCAACTGTTACCAAAACCCTCTGGTTCCACTGTCCCAGCAACCCCTTCCCAAGCAGAAATGCACTTCACTCGCTGCTCCGCAGCAGATGTGCTCGACTCACAGGCATCAAACCAGATCCTTTGGCTTCATGGTGTCCTACTCCATCCCTCCACCCATCCCAACACCCTCCAGAACAAATCGCCCTACAGGAGCACCCTCCATCTCCCTGCCTCAGAACAGATGGGAGAGCAGTTCTGCAGCACATGAAGGAACACCGTCGAGCCCAAGGGGCAGCCTGGCAAGCTCTGCAAGGCAACAGCAAGTCATTTTCTTGCTAAAGTCAACAGCTCAGAGGCTGAATACACACAGCTGGGCACAAAGTGGCTGGAGATCACATCTGCTGAATAAGTGGCCATTGTTATGCTTTGTCACCCGTTTCAGAGCAGATAGCACTTTAAAGCCATTTGGTGTAGCACTCTGAATAGTTAAAAAGGTCAGGCTCTGAGCATGGGCAGTGGGGTGTTTTCCCAGCGTCGGAGCGTGATGTGAATATTCCCAGGTGCGAATATTTGTCTGAACATCCGCTGCCTTCCCAGTCCCCCCAGCTCGGGAAGGGGGGGCTTTGATCTCTTCCCCAGCTGAGACCTGGAGCACGTTGTGCTCTCCCTGTCCCCCCTCACCCTCCGACTCCAGGACCTGTTGCTGTGGAGCGGGACCGAAGGCAGTGACGCCCCAGGCAGAACCGCAGCGCTGCGAGACGAGCCCGGGGGAGCGGGGGCTCAGCACAGCCCGACCCTGCGACCAGCGCTTTAATGTGCTCTTGGTCTGAAACGCAGCACAACGTACTAATGAGAGGCTGGGTACTGGTTGCCAGTGAAAGGGGCGCTGCTTTCTCCTGCGTTTTGTGTCCTGGGATGCTGCTGGAAGCACAGCAGGCGCCCGCAGCCAGCCGGGCGTGCGCCCCACCACGCTGCTCCCACAGCGCAGCACAAACCCAGGACATAAATCGTGGTTAACCTTTGTTCTCTCTTATATGTTTGTCCGGAGGCTACAGAAATATTGCACAAGACACGTGATAACCAGAGAAACAAAAAAAACTTTTATTAAACTGTCCAAGAGTGGGAGGGATGGGGGAGTTTTTGGTAAATCAGTGCTTCTCACAGTAAGGGAATGCGTTTGGAAAATAATGCAGACCAGGTATTCCTTTATCAGCAGGTAAACGTATGTGTCGAGATCTCAGAAAGGACAGACACACCCCGGCATGACTCACCTACAGTAGGGCTTTTCACTCTGACTTTACGTCTTTGCTCTTTTCAAATCCAAAACAACTTCTTTCCCATCAGCTCAGCTCCGTCCAGCTACCCTGGCTTTAAAACTCCTGCTAATTCCCTTTCTCTCCTCTCCCTCTATCACTGCTTCAAAACAAAGTTGAGCATGTCCTAATGCCTTGTTATTTCTGAATGACGTGGGATTAACTGGAAGAAGAGAAACCTGATTTCGCAAAATCAATTGAGATTTCAATTACAAGAAAAATAAACACCTTCCTTTGCCCAGTACAGAACTGGTTGCGAGATGTTTGCATCTACCCACAGAGAGAGATATCACCCAGCTGTGCCTGTATTTGTGATGCTAAACCTGGACTCACAAGTGCTGATAATCAGGGGAAAGAACATTCCTGTAGGCTGAAACCCATGAAAGCAGGAGAAAAGGTGGCAGAAAAGCCCAGTGAATATCCAGGCTGAGTTTTTGGAGAGGAATCATCTGTACTAGAGCATGCAAATATAGTCTCATGCAGCTTTTGTATTCACTTGCTACAAACCTGCGACTGAATGAGTTTTACCAGCACAAATGTTGGAGGAAAGTGAAGTTCAAAGCTGCATGCATGAGTAACCATGGAAACGGAATTTTAAATTTGCACATGCGAGTATTTGTATCCAAAGTACTTTGTACGCTCGGCCAATGCGGGAAGAGGGACACCAGCATGTCACAACCGGCCAATCGCGACTTAGAAACACAGCTTGAATTTCAAATATCACCTACTTACAGCAAACCTCCGTCCCGAGTGGAATAAAAAGAAATGTGAAAAAACCTGCCTGCAATTGCCATCTGCTCGTGAATATTCCACAATTAGCAGGGAGGGATTCGTTGGATACATTATTCATTGTGGATTATTCACCCAGATCTAACAGCGATATTGCAACGGGGTATTTAAATATTGTGATGAGGAACCATTACAGACATAGGAGGTGTATGTGACTGTCCCCATGTATGAATATGGATGTGCTCCTATCCTGCAGGAATCTCTGGGAACAATAGCTGTGCGGTAAATACCTTGTCCTCTGCACCAACAGAAAACAGTGATAAACAGCATTTTTTTTAATCCCTTTTCCTGTCCATTTGTCCTCTGCCTCAACCCCTCCTCCCTCAAATGGGCAACTACTGCCCCCAAATCAGCTGCCATTTCAGCAACAAAGGCACTTGCTGCTTCCCTTGCTGTGGCTCAGGTTATGGAAGAGGTTTGGTAAGACAACATTTTTCCTATTTCCAGCCCAGCCTTTCATGTAAGGGCGTGAAGATCATAAAAACAAAAGTAAACAAAAACCTCCAAGCTCAATGCTGTGTTTGCACTCGTGGCTTTCCCAGGAAATCTCCATGAGTTGCCTTGCATTTTGCAGTGGCCACAGCACAAGATGGGTTTTAGGCCCCTTTGCAGGTTCAGCTTTCATGGCATGGAGACAACCATGGTCAGCAGTGGCAGGCTGGCCCTTGCAGCCCTTTGTGCCAAATCGTGGCAGAACAGGGACACCCCAAAACACTCTTCAGCTGGAAGCAATGACCAGCAGGCATGGAAAGAAACTGCCTTGGCAGGGGAGCAGGTTTGGAGGGTGAGGCTGGAGTAGGATGGAGCCAACACAACCAGGCTTTGCCAGGGTTGCTTAAGTAGAAAAAGAGAAAAGGAAAGAGGAAAAATGATAAGGAAGAGCCAAAAACCCCCATACAAATCTAATGAAAGAGTCCAAAGTAGCACAGGATGGGGTTATGCAATTGCAATTTGTCCGGCCTGTTCACAGCCAAACACTCCCCGAAGCAGCAGGGATTGTGCAAGGCAGGGTTGGGAAATCCCCTGGCCCCTGCCAGCTGTTGCCCAACTCTGTCAGGCAGCAAGGCTGGACTGCAGGGATAACCCAGGATCCTACAAACACTG
>NW_020897758.1:1209500-1300015 GCF_003984885.1 Neopelma chrysocephalum
CTGGACTGCAGGGATAACCCAGGATCCTACAAACACTGCAGCAAGGCCTTGACATCGTGTGCACACAGACCTTCCCTGTGGGGCCTGGGCTGGATCCCCTCAGTGCCCTGCAGGGCCGTGCTGTTCTGCAGCACCACAGTCCCTGCTCTCCTTTGGCCGGGCTCTCCTGGGAATGGTGCAACCATCATGCTGGAAGAGCTGGTCAAGGGCAGACCGGACAACCTTCCTGCTGTCACCAGTAGCCACTCCCAGGCTGCTACTGATGAGCCAGGGTGTCCCATGCAGGAGGTCTTCAGGTGTCATACACGGGCACAGAGATGACTTCCCAGGTGATTATTTCCTTCCCTGTTACTAAAAACTTTTCTCCTGCAGAAACGGTAGAATGTGAGAAACTCCCATCCAGAAATGCTTGTAACGTCCAGGACTGCTCAAAGCCTGCAAGGGAACTGATCTCCCTTGGGGGGCATTGGCACACCGAGCCTAATTTCTTGGTCCCAAAGGTTTTAGGCAGGGGGCAAACCTTGGGTCAGTGCACAGACACCCAAGTTTAAGACCTTGAGCAGGATCTGCTGAACCCACACAGGCCAGACAAGGATCTGGAGATGTTCTTCTGAAGACGAGCAGGTAAAACCCATCAGAATGGGCTCCAGGAGCCAAAACACTGTTTGGGAGCTCCCATGGGAGGGCTGCTGGGTTTGGGGTTTATTTAGACCTTCCTATTGGATTCTCTTTATTGTTGACTGGCAGGGTAATTCCCAGTTGGAAGAACAGCTTTGGTAGTAGAATGATTGTCCCGTGTTTGGAGTCTGTTAACCCATGGAGGTATCCTCTCTCATCTCTGCTCTGTAGGATTTGACTTGGTGCAAGTTGCACAGATGTTCTCCTTTGCCATGCTCTGCAGGGATTAGGCAATTAAACAGCGATTTGGCAAATAGTTTATTTGCTAAAAAATGTGATTTTCGTCTCTTTAAAGTTCGCTGTTGAGGTTTAACTTGCAGCATAAATTTGATTGAAAAATATTTTTATTATCTGGACTTAAACTGCCAGAGGGAAGGTGGGAAGGGACAACCTTCTTTCACCCACATATCCAGGGAGCCAGAGAGCCAAGGTCAGGGGGTTTGGGCCCCATTTTACTGGGACTTTCCTTCATTCTTCAGCTACAAAACTCACACAGCAGGGCTTATTTATTCCATGTGAGCAATGACAACAGTCACTGTGTTAGTGAGCTTCAAACACAGACCAAGACCTGCCCCACTTCTTACCCTAGGAGGAATTCTTGCTCTTGCTCAGAGATGGATAAAGAGCTGTAGTTGTATTTCATACACTTGCAGATGTTGCTTCAGTTGTCCCAGGTATGCAATGCTCCAGAGCCCCTTTGGAAGAAGCCAGGAGCAGAAAGGATGTGATTTCAGAGAGAAAGAAGGAAAAGAGAAGAGCCTTCTCTTCTCTTCTAGAAAATGCTGAGTAGACCTTATATTACGTTCCAGTACTTAAAGGGGCTATAAGACAGCTGGAGAGGGACTTTGGACAAGGACCTGGAGGGACAGGACAAGAGGGAATGGCTTCAAACTGACAGAGGGCAGATGTAGATTAGACAGTAGGAAGAATTTCTTTACCATGAGTGTGGTGAGACACTAGAATCCATTGCCCCGGGAAGCTGCAGCTGCTCCAGTCCTGGAAGTGTCCAAAGCCAGGTTGGTTGAGGCTTCTGAGTAACCTGGTCTAGTGGAAGGTGTCCCTGTCCATGGCAGGGGATGGAACGAGGTGAGCTTTAAGGTGCCTTCCAACCCAAACCATTCTGTGGTTCTATGATTCAGTGCCTGTGCAGTGTCAGACCCACCCCAAAAGCCCGTCCAAGCCACGTCTCGTGCCACACAAGCTGGTGGTTCTCCTTTCCTAAAGCACTGCCACTCAGTCCCTCAGCAGCCTGGAAAAGCAGCAGCCAAAGCCAACTTGCCTGTGGTGCCAGATGAGGGGCACAGGCTGAGTGTGGAACCATGACAAAGAGCCCTGGGGAGGGGAAATGAACACACAGCACATGGAGAGAATCATCAAGTACCCAAAGGGAACAAAGAAACAGCTCCACATCTTACCTGGTCCTGTTCCTTTTCCTCTCCATTGTTCAGGTTTTCCCAGGTACAGGTGGCACTCTTTTGCTCCTCTTTGCTGACCAGACAGACAAAACACCAGATGATCTAAAAGCTGCTGTAACATGCCCACAGTCCAGAAGCACCTCTCCAACCTGGAAGGGCAAAATCCCCTAATGAGACCCCCCCCATCCCTCACCATCATCGTGCTCTGGGTAAGCTACAGCTACAGAGTTGTAGTTCATTTGGAACTGGGAAGGAAATCACTCCATCTTTTTGCCCATCTCTTAGACAAAATCTTTAAGCACACCCATGATGGGAAAGGGTTTGGGGAAAACCAGAAAGAATTATGAGAAAAACAACACATTCCGGAGGACTTAAAGGAAAAAGAGGAAAGGGTGTGAGAGTGGCAGTGATGGATTCACTAAGTGCCACCTGAACTGCAGCCACTTTCAAAGCAAGTTTAGGCCATGCCAGAGGGTGGTCAGCAGTGAGTTCCTGTGTGAGACCTGCTCATTTTAATAAGTTTCCACTAGAAATACAGTTGGGCCAAAATAGAAATTCGTTGTTGGAATGTGTCAATTTAGATCATATTTTCTATGGAAAAAAAGTCAAAATGAATCAGTTCATTTCTCTCTTCACATTTCAGTGAAGTAGAAAGTTTCATTTGACCATGATTTATTTCATTTAAACCTTGAAAACTACATAACTTCTTGCACGAGAATAACGTATGTGAATCAGCATTAGATATTCACCATGTAAATCTTTTTGCAATCAGCCACCAGTACCAAATTACTGTCTCCTGCATTCCCCTGCACTTTGCAACTACTCTTTTCCAAGGTGAAACCTTTCAATTTGTGCACTGATGTGAACTCGAGTGTATTTTCTTGTGGCTGAAGCAGCCTTGTCTGATAGCATCTATCCTAAAACCCCACCAAAGTGTACTTGGGGTTGGATTACTCAAGGACCCTTCAGAACAAGCAGCATTTGTGATATTTACCTGCAATTCAATCATTCCCCAGAGGTAACAAGGCAAAGACCCAGCACACAAAAAGGCTTCCCCTGATGAAGCCATCCTGTTCCAGCACAGACTAAACCAGACAGGTACACAAATCATGGCTGATGTCCTCTAAATTTTCATGGTATGCAAAAAGAGTCTCTTTAAATACAGAACTGAGATTTAGTTTGAGGAGAAAACCTTTTCAAGCCCTAGGAAGAAAAGGGTTGTTGCTTTATTGTGCTCCAGACCCTTCCCTTTGCTCTTTGATTCTGGTTCCTCACCCATCCACACTTCATCCAGCATTTCTGGGTCAGCTCTTCTAAGGGCTGTTCTCTACACATGAGTGCAGAGGAGGCTGCCCCAGGTTTGCATCCTGTTGCTGTTCCCAGCCTTCCACTGTGTCAGACACAACCCAACTTGTCCTCCCTGACCTGCAGGAATTGCTGTGACTGTCCTGTCCCAAGCACATGCCCTTTAGGACTAAAGCTGTCTTTTCACATGTGTCTATACAGCACCAAGCACAACGACCTGGTAATTATAACAGAAGCTAAATTACTGCTAAAATTAGGTGCTTATTAACATCATTGCCTCTGGGCACCACCACAACACTTAATGATGATGCAGTCTAAGAGGAACTCAGGACCCATCATAATCTTTATGAAAAACTGTCCTTAGGGAGAGAATTTCTGTACCAGGTCTCGGTTTTCCATTAGGTCACATTACTCATGGAAAAAATTATCTGTTCAACTGCCTGAGGATTTCAGTTCAGTTCAACGATTTCAACTGCAAAATGAAGGCGTGTGTATGTTGTCATCCCTAAACTTTACTCTTGGTTGTAAGCTTTGAGTTGTAAGCTTCGAGAACAGTTTTTGGGGGTTAAGGCGCTTGGACTCAGGCCACCTCATGACCGTGCAAAGGCCAGGGCAGGTCCCACACACCCACCCTACACATGCACCCGTGCAATAGAATTGGCAGCAGAGAGCCAAAGCCAAGCTCTGTTTTCTCCTCTCTGGTTCCCACAGTCTCCTTCTCGTGAGCAAAATTCCTGGTGGAGATACCTCCAACCCCAGGGTGAATTTAGGACCATGACTGGAATGGAGCACGGACAAACTTCAGTTTGCTGCTTAAATCCCACTCAGTTGGCTGGTAAACATGATACATGGCAGGTCCCTCAGGAAAGGCTGGGGAGCAAGAGGGCAAAGCCAGCTGGTTCAGATGCCACCCGGTCAGGCAAGGGACAGGATGAGCTCAGCATGCCGTGGGGTGGTGGGACAAAGAGGAAGGGCTGTGTGGCACTTCTCAGGTCCCAGCGCTGTCCTGTACCAGAGACAGCACCCTGGAGAGGACACAGACACCCTGTCAGGGACTGCCTCCCAGTCCAGCAGCTGCTTGGAGATGCAGAGAGCAGAGCTGGGACAGGGACAGACCCGAGCATGTTTTCTGAAGACAACCCCCCTCACAGACAGGGATCAGCTCCCTCTGTCCCAGGTGAAGGAATTACTTGCACGGCCCCAGGGGCTCAGCCAGAGCCGCTATCGCCGCACACACCTTCCCTCCTGCTGCCCATTAACCAGGAGGCTCCTCCCAGCTCTGCCCCTCGTGCACCCCCACAACCACTCATATTATCTGTATCAAGCACATTTTTATGTAAATGCTCCAACCATCCCTTTCAGAGGTACAATGCCTCCCAGACTAAGCCCCTGAATGGCTCCGGCACATTTCTTGTGCCTCAGCTGCTCCCCCAGACAAACAGGAGTGTGGCTCTCCACAAAGGGCTATGGAAATGCCGAGCTGGAGGAGAGCTGAGGAAGGGGGCAAGCAGGGGCCAAGGCTATTTCAATGACAGAAGAAAAGCCCAGCTCCAGTATCTCGATGAGTCGAGGAAGGGACAGGCTCCACAGATGGATAAACAGAGGTGCACGAGGCAGAAGGCTCAGCCTCCCAACAATACCTTATCTCTGATGGCAGTGGTGGGCTCTGGGGTCCACTGTGGGGCCCGGAGCATTGCTGGGAAGGCAGGGGCTGGACTTACAACCTGGGATCTCTCCACAGAAACAGCCTACAGAGCAGGGAAGGCATGTACAGAAAACCAGGAAACACTGAAGACCATCATGTGACATCCCCAGCCTCCCACATGCCCCAGGGAGCAGTGCAAGCAGCAAGAGAAGAGGCCATAACCCACACTCCATCCTCAGCCCACCACAACTGGGACCTTCTTCCTTCTCTCCCCCCATGGTGGGACTTTACAAGGCTTCCCCCGTGGGCTGGTTGTTGGTTCTTGGTGGCACATCCAGCAGCTCTGCCTGTTCAAGGTGTGCAAGGGCCTTCACTCAGGAAACAGCAATTTCCTCTGCCAGGAGTAGATCAACAAGAAACATGTTCAATGAGAAAGGTTTGAAAGCACCCACGGACACCTCTTACCCAGTGTTGGAGGCTGGTGTGCCAAACAGGTGGCTCCCCAACAACCACCCAGACAAAAGGGCTTTCTGACTTTTCTCTGCAGTGGTTTTGGAACAAACCATGTGCTGGAAGTGAGTGCCTCCCTCACAGGTTGAACCTTCCAAGGCATAGATTAGGAACAGCTTCATTAGAACCCTGACGGGTCTGCCAGAGATATGGCTTGTCTTGGCTTTCCTTTGTGCTTCATCCTGGGCTCAGTAAAGCCTCTAACGGGGACAAGCCAGGATCAGTGGGAGGGGGTCCTGATGTGGTGGGACTCTGCCTCTTTTGGATGGGCCCAGAGGAAGGTGAAGCAATTGTGAGATATGGCAGAGAAAACCCCACAGAGAATTAAATGTCTCTGTCTGTGGGTGAGGTCTGCATGGGGAGGGTCTGCAGGGAACTGAAGACAGAGGAGTGGAGTGAGGTGTGGATTTGCCACTCACCACCTCACACACTGGCTGGGGCAGAGCCCTGGATATGGGAACATGAGACAAATGTCATTGCATGCATGGGATGTTTTGGGGTGGCCCAGGTGTCTCACACCAATGGCATCTGACTCTCACAGGGTAGACTCCACAACACCAGCTGTGCTCTGCTGATGAAGAGCAGCGACACCAGACCTCACCTGGCAATGTCTTCTACCTCTCCTGTCCTCTGCTGTCACACATCCCAGTCACTCACAGCAACCATCTCACGAGGCTGCTGAGAAAAACTGGGCAGGTTTTTGTGGGGAAAAAAGGAGCCAATACAGCATGGCCTTCCCAGTGTCACTACAAGCCAGAGCACTCAGAAAGCTTGACAAGAAGGTCAAGAACCACATGGAAAGCCCAGGACAGTGTTTCCAGCTGCTTTTCTTGCACAGAAATCCAGGCAGCACATGGCCCTACTCTTGCTGCCAGCCAAGCCGTGCACTCAGCATATTAGTCCTCCCTCCCTCTGCAAAATCAGGCCAAGGGCACACAGCCATCCCTGCCATCAGTTGTTCCACTCTGCTTTGATAATTCACCATTAAACTGCAAGGAGGTTTGCAGTGAGAGGCAGGGACAGTCATGGGCTGTCCACTGGATTTGCCCCCCATGTGAGAGGAGAGGCTGGTCCTGCCCCACTCCCAACTCCATAAGCACAGAAACCTGGCCAAGGGAAGGGCAGCCAGTGCCCCCACCCCTGGGCTGCAGTGCCCATGAGGGCCATGGGGACCTCTCCTGCCACTCCCGTCCCACTTCCTCCAGCACTGCTGGCTGGGGGAGCTGGACCAGCCTCCTCCCCTCTCCAGCTGCTCCAGCACTATTGATTTCAGCAGATTTTGCAGCATCCACCTGCCCCACCAGTGGGACAGAATAGGAGGGACAGGGCAGCCCAGGGTGTGGGAAGGAGACACCAAGGATGTATCTGGAGTGGGACTGATAGAGAGGATCACCCATGTGGCATGAGGCTGCAACAGCCTGGGTCTCTGGGTCCTGCCAGTGCCAGGCCAGCTTGAGGGCTAAAACAAGCTTTCTGACTGCAAGTTAACTTTCCCCTTGCTCCCTCCAAACGTGGAGATTTCTGACATTCCCCGAGTACAGGGCCTCATCCCACCCACCAGGCTTGGAGCTGCAAAGTGTGCTTTGGGTAAACTCAGCAGCTCTGCCCTGGAATGTGGGCTTTGCAACAAACAATTATGATAATTGCCAGTGACAATAACAGGCAGAAAATGTGTCATGGCAACACAGGAAACAAACTCTGAGGAAAGCCTGTGTCCATCATCCCCCCACCAGCGCAGCTCACGCTGGTTGATGCCCCCCAACTTTTCAAACAGACTCTGTCCTGTCCTACAGACCCCCAGCTCAGGAGTCAAACCAGTGTGGGTTACATGATCCCAGAGCTGTCCTGACCTGGACACAGCAGCCACAGGTACACATGGGGCAGTTTTCACCAGCACAGGAATCCCTGCAGTGCTCAGCCCCACAAAAGTACCCCAAGCAGAGTTAATCCTCCAAAATGGGGATGCACTGGGTGACTGCACAGGGAAGAGCTACTTTGCAAACTCTGCCTGGGGGTTATTCACCATCTGATAAACACAGGCATCCCTCCCTCCATCTCCCAGCTTGGGCACTGGAGGTGGGTTGTGTCCCACCCAGCTCAGGCATTGCACAGATCCTGATGTCCAGAAGTGAAGTCCATTCCTTGTCGTTCTGCAACCATGGATTTTATCATGGGAGGGTGGAAGACCCAGCACTGCAGGACACCAGCATACAAGCAAGTCATTCTCTATCCACCTGCCATTCCCAACCCACTCTGTTCCCCTTTCTCCTCACTCATACCCATCCTTTTGCATAGTTTAGCCATGACCGATGAGAATTCCTTCCACATTCCCATAAAAAAAAAGAATATCTGGACTGAGGCCAGGGAAATAAAACTTCAGCTCCACAGGACAGTGACTCAGCAGTATAATCAAGGTTATAATTGAAGCTGCACTCACTCATACAGTTTGTGTGCTGGCGTCTGCTCATGAACTCCAAACCACACGTGTCGTTCTGCAAGGCAGGGAGAGGGCAAACCTGGCCATTCCTGCGCCCAAGGCCCACACCCTGCTGTCCTTGGCTGCCTGCCCTGCTCCAGGACGGGGCTCTGCAGGGCTCCACATGGACCAGCCTTCTCCTCCATCCTCACCATGCTCCAGGTGCAGTTAGGCCTGTGTGGTCAGCAAGTTGGATTCCTGTCACCGAGGGCATGCTCGGAAAACAAAGACATTGCTTAAGAGCAAATGGAAGGTATGAAGTGACCTGCAGCATCTTTACTGCCACAATGATGCAAGAGAAGCAGACAGCACAGGTTGTCTCTAAGGTCCCAGGTCCCCTGCCTTGTTTGAGCTCCAGAGTCACATTGAAGGAGCAATTGTTACTGGATTCTGTTAGTGAGGAATTAAAATAGAACAATATAATTAAGACCAATCACATGATTTTATGGAAACAGAGTTTGTCAGACTAGCATGGTGCTTCTTGAAGAGGTTGAAAGATTGGATGATAAAGTGATTTTAGGTGAATTTCTTACAGAGGTATCTGAGTTGGTGCCATGGAAAGGCTTCCAGGGACCAAGTGCAGAAGTCTCTTTGAGCACCATGAATGGATGAACTCAAATTTGGGGGTAACCACTTTGCTGTTTTCCTGCCCAAGTCTCAGCTTTTCATTTCATTTGTTACCTGTTTCCTGGAAAAAAAAATCAAACCATGAGTGTTTTCCAGAAGGGTAGGGCTCTGCACGTGGTCTGAGTGTCACAGCTCCCCAGAGGTCAGGACAAAAGCCCTGCATTGGTTCCTCGTGGCACTCATGGCTGCAGGGCTGCAGGGACAACAACCACTCTCTGGGCTAGCAGGAGATGTGGAACAGGGAATCTTTTATGGGGACCTAAGACAGATTCTTGTTGTGGAGAGAAAGGAGACCACTGAGCCATGAATGGGGAGAAAAACCCCAAATACTCAGTCAGGATGAAATACTGGCTGGACCCTGGCCTGTGCTAGTCTGGGTTGCAGCCACAGTGCTGTAACCTTTTTGGGTGACAGTAGGACCAACCCCCTGAGTGATTTGGGGCCGTACATGAAGTGTTCAGAGACAGCCCAGAGACATCCCAGCTCTGGGACAGCCCCTGGGTGCTTCAGGCAGATCTCAGAGGCTCAGAGGTTGTTGGAGGGGAGGGAGTGGGAGGCTCTAGCATTTCTCAGTTTATTCAGATGTTAAATTCTGCACAAGATGTTTTTTCTCATGGTGCTGTGTCTCTCCAATAGTGAAGACACTGTTTAATAACTGCAGATAGGGAAAACAGGAGCTGACTGGAGTCAGGCAGCAGCACACACCAGTTGAATACTCAGGAGAAACCAGCAGTGAGAGGAATGTGAAGAAGCAGAGATGTGGCCCACAGCCTGGTGTTCCTCCTTCTGTGCATCCAGCAGCCACCACCAGCCCCGAGAGCAAGGTCCAGGTTTGTTCCAGGTTTGGTCCATGCAGGTGCTGATGACTGGGGACTCCTGCAGGGGTGCTGGGAGACATGTTCACCCTCAGTGACACAGACTCTGCTGCACAGACACCCACTGGCCTCCCTTGGCCCATGTACCCCACAGGCAGCAGGAGGGTTGTCTTCTCCCTCCAGCGTGGGACACACCAAACCCCTGTCACTGCCTGCTCCAGTCTCCTCATCACAACTGGGCCTGAAACCTCCTGCAAGAGAGGCCTGTGAGGTGACGTGCAAGAGATGGGCCATGTACCACGGTGAGGGCACACAGCAGGGCACCAGGGCACAGGGGGTTGGCTGGGAGGACACTCTGGAGGTCCCTCATCCAGCTTCCTGGTTGAACAGAGGTAGTGCCAATGACAGAGGATATCACCTATGGCTCTGTCCAGCAAAACACTTGGAAGGCTTGGAAAATCTGCCACAGCAGGAGTTCAGAGGTGAAGTGGCAAATGGCAAAAGAGAAATCATCAGTCAACTCTCCTACAGAGATGATGGTGAAGGGAGGAGTTTCTGGAGCAGCTCCCCTTTCACTGCTGGGCTGCAGCCCCCTGGCACAGATGCACTGGAGATGGGAACGGTGCCTCCTGATGCTGGAGGTGTCTCTGGGCAGTGAGGCAGAGCTGTGCTGGGACAGGAGCTGTGCAGTCATTGTGGAGACTCTGGAGGCCCCATGGACTGGCTCCTTGGTGAAGGTCACACGGATCTGCACAGATGAGGGGCCCGTGGAAAGCACAGGAGAGCGCTGAGGTACTGACTGGTGGTGAGCTCAGCCTCAAGCATTTGCAAAGTTTTCACTGGCAGCAGGATGAAGCAGAGGAAGGTTTGGCAGAGGTAACAGGATTGCTGCCCTGGTGTTTACCTCCCAGCATGGAGAACAGCATAGAAAAAATCTCAAAGCACAAGAGGCAAGTGAAGGAAACAAGTGCAAAAATGACTAAGAGTGGGAGCAGACTCTGATGGGCAGGTACAAGGGACTCTGTCCATGGAGGGACTTGAAGGTGAAGGAAAATACCTTGTACCTGTCAGAGCAGGTGTGGAGAGGAATGTGAGAGAGGATTAGGCAGGAAAGCAGCAAGACAGAAGGGTCCTTCACACAGTGATCTGGGTAAAACAAGCAGGAGAGATGCCTGAGAGCACAGAGATGGTGGAGATTAAGTGCTCTGAGGAAGTGATGTTTGCCTTGAGCTGGCAGCTGATCACCCTGAGTCCCTGGTCAAAGCCATTGGGACAGACCCAGCTTCCTCCCAGTGAGAGAAGGAACTCAGGACGCTGCATCTCCTTTAGTTGCTCACAGCTAATGAGCCTTATGGGGTGAGAGCACAAGGTCCAGCTGCTCAGAGATCCCTCTGCCACCCAGATCAAGGGAGCAGGAGGGAAGAGAAGAGAAGCAAGAAGAGCCTGAGGCTAGCTGCTATCCATTAGCTCCTTGTCCAACCAGCAGGGAATACTGCAAGAGAAGCACCATTCCAGGGGTTGTGTAGGGCAGTGCCAAGCACACCACAGCACCAGGGAGTGTATCCTGCTGTGTCCCTGCTGCCTGTCCCCTTCCTGGTCCAGGCTCTGCTCAGGTGTAGCACCTGCATGAGCCACAGGTGAAGCTGTGAGGGCTGCAGGACTGTGCTTGCAGCCTGAGGAAAGTGCCTGCTGCCCTGGTCAGAGCCACAGGCAGCTTTCACACAGCCCTGGGCCAGGCGTGGCAGCAGAAGTGCTGCTGAAGTCTGGGCTGTGCAGGGAGAGGGGATCTGTGCACAGACCCCTGGGGAGCCAGAGCCTGATGCTCCCTGACAGTGGCAGAAGGGATGTTGTGAGATACAGGCTGATTTCACAGCATGTCTGCCCCAAAACACAGGAGACAACGCCAGGACAGGAGGCAGCTGGGAGGGGCTGAAGAAACCCTCACTTCACCCCGAATTTTTTCCCCCATAATGCCAACTGAACAGGAAACATTACTAAACCCCGGAGAATGCCCAGCACCTGTGGGGTTTTCCCTTGCCAGGAGTCAGAAGAGATTCCCAGGGCAGTGTCACAAAGGCTGGCAGCCCAGATGCTGAGTGGGGCTTTCACTTCCAGATCTTGCTCTGTGCCACATCCTTCAGTAATCCAGAGCCTGCAGAGCGGGCACTTCTTCCAGGAGTTTCCAGTCGGCAAAGGCAGGAGACAGCAAGGAGAATTTCTCCTATTACACCTCCTTGCACTGACAAAGGGAAAAGGATGCTACTCCTTGTGGGATTTTCAGCAGGGCTCAGGAGCCACATGCTGCTCACAGCATGTGATTTTACCCCTTGAAGTCATGTCCAGAGCCCCATAGCCCTGAGCCTGCACTGATGCAGAGGCTGAGACAGGCTGAGAGAGATGGGGGGGTTCATCTGGAGAAGAGAAGGCTCCAGGGAGACCTCAGAGCCCCTTCCAGGGCCTAAAGGGGCTCCAGGAGAGCTGGTGAGGGACTGGGGACAGGGGCATGGAGGGGCTTCAAGTTGAAGGAGGGTAGATTTAGATCAGATATCAGGAAGAAATTCTTCCCTGTGAGGGTGGGGAGGCCCTGGCCCAGGTTGCCCAGAGGAACTGTGGCTGCCCCATTCCTGGAAGTGTCCAAAGCCAGGATGGGGCTTGGAGTAACATGGTCCTGCTCATGGCATGGGATTGGAATGAGATTAATTTTAAGGTCCTTTTCAACCCAAGCCATTCTCTGATTCTCTGATTCTGTGTGTGCAGTTCTCTGCACTCCAAAGGCACTGCAGAAAGGACACTTGGCTAATCAACCAGTCAGGGCAATGTCTGACCCCAGGCCATCCTTCCTATGGTGCCTGAGCAAACATGTCCAGTGAGGGGCTTCAGCAGCTCTTGGAGCAGGGAGATGCATGGCAGCACCTTCCCTGGCAACACCTCCTGGGACTGCCTGTGGCATGCTGTGCCAGGGCTGGAGAGATGCAAACAACAGAGCCACAGGATCCAGGTTTGGTTCTTCTGCTTGTTCTGCCTGGAGCACGAGCCAGAGGCACCAGGAGCACCCACCACCAGCACACAGCTGAGGCTGCAGGCACAGTCCTTGCTGAGAGCAGCTGTGGGAGTGGAGCCTTTCCCTTGCCCCAGACACGATGGATGGACACACACCAGCCCATGGAGCACTTCCATCCCCCCAGAGCACTGCTCAGATCCCACCCAGAGCAGCCCAGCAGTGCACACAGGCTGGGTCACCATGAGCACACTCCTTCCACCTCCGTGTCTCCAGCACCTTCTGGAAATGCCTTTTTTTTTTGTCTGGGCCTTTATGATCTCTCTTAGCACACACACAGACCCCACACACGTGTGCAACACACCCACACACGCACAGTGTTTGTCCCAAGCCAGCAAACCCTCACCCTGGGAATCTGCCAGCCCAAACACCCACAGACCAGCTGCAGGGCTGTGTGGAATCTCAGAGAGCAACCTCTGGTGCCTACAACCACAGAGCAAGAAAAAGCCTTGGACTGAAAATGCAAATAGATGTATAATTTAAATTTAATAAGGCAGTTAATGTACTGTGTGTCCAGTCAAGTATATTCCAGCTCCTATCACCCCTTTATTGAGGTTACTCCACATAATAAATTTCAGTTGAGTGATAAGGGCTATATTTGGGGTTATATTAATAACTGTGCATGCAGAGAGGAGAGGGTATGGCAAGTGCTGCCCGTGCTGTGCAGACATGGCAGCAGGCAGCCCGGGAGCATTTTGGAAATGGGTGTAATTGCCATGAGTTGCAAATGAATGAGTTAATTGACTCCCCTTGCACCCTGGCAGAGAGGACCTGCTCTCACTTGTACATGCAAACTGGTCATGTACAAGTGACTGATGGAAAGGAAAGATTTCAAGGGCAGTATTTTCTGCAGTGTTTCAAAGTCACCCAGGTCCGGGTGAGAGACTGGCATCTGACCACATCTGGACAGGTATCTGACTGCTTAAGTCTCTTGAGGTTTGGATAGAAAATCTGTACATGCAGGTTGTAAACCTGGAAACAAAAATATTTAAAGAAACCTCAGTTAAATCAGGTCATGAGAGGACAGGAAATATCAAATTCAAACTGCAAAGGTAAGTTTATTTTGAGCACTACCAAAAAGCTTAGAAATAAAGTGGATATTCATTTCAAAAGAAAGTGCAACACAATACATGTAATTTATTGCACCATTTTTTCCAAAAATACATTTAATTGTCATTACTTAAGTAAATACATTTTGGGGAGAAGTGCCAGATGAATTAATTCCCTTTAAGATCTTTATGTTTCTTTAGCTCAGTGATTTGCTGTTGCAGACACTGACTGAGCCTGCATCACTTCTTTTTATAATGAAACAGGATTTCGTCCCAACTATTTTTGGATTTGTCTCCTGTGCCTTTGGCCACTCTGGCAGCTCCTGCAGACCCTCACCCACCGTGCAATTCCCACCTGCTGGGAAGGCACCACACAGGCTCCCTGCACTCACACACCCCCCGGCAAGACACAGGGCAGGGGGGATCCTCGGGGGATCCTCGGGGGATCCTCACCCTGAGAAGAACGTTTCAGGAAGGCTGATAGTCATCTTTTAGCTTTCCTGATGGCTGCTTGGGGTCTGGAAAGCCCAAGAGTCACCCAGTTCATCAGCTCAGGAAATTATCCAGGGATTTCAGAGCATCCTGGACTTGGTAGAAAAGGGTGTCTGGAGGTCTTTGTCCAACCTGCTGTCCCCAACCCCGTGGCTTCACCTGCTCCAGCCCTGCAAAAGCACAGAAGCAGCCTGAAGGTGCCCTCACCCTCCTTGCTCTCAGGCTCCCTCTCAGTTTCTATGAAGCAAAAAAAAAAGAGCACAAAAAAAAAAAAAAAGAAAAAAAGAAAGGGAGGGGGAGAAAAGAAAAAAAAAGAAAAAAGAAAAAAGGAAAAAGAAAAGAAAAAGGAAAGGGAAGGTTTGGGAAGGGAAGGTTTGGGAAGGAAAGTTTTGGGAAGGTTTGGGAAGGGAAAAGAGGAGGGAAGGTTTGGGAAGAGAAGAGAGGGTGAGAGGAGAGGAGAGGGAGAGGGAGAGGGAGAGGGAGAGGGAGAGGAGAAGAAGAGAAGAGAAGAAAAGAAAAGAAAAGAAAAGAAAAGAAAAGAAAAGAAAAGAGGCGATTTCCAGGCAGGCAGTAAAATGCCATCTGTCTCCTGGCGGCTCATGTGACACCGACAGACGTCCATTGCCAGCCAGAGCCAAAGGCACGGCAGCCCGAGGTCCCCTCACAGCCCTTCCCCAGCCCCCGCGCCCTCCCGAGCCCAGCAACAGCTTTTGAGGCGGGAGAAAAAAATGTCCCCGGCTGATCCCTGGTGCCCTTCCCGCCGGGACGCGCCCAGGGCTGGGTGCAGGAGCAGTGCCGGACTTTGGAGCGGGGCTGTCTGTGCCGGGTGACTTTTCACCGGCCTGAGGTCCCCTCGGATCCACCTGTTTTCTTCTCAAAGGCAGCTCCCAGAAAACAAAGGGGATGAACAGCAGGCAGCCCGCCACCCCCCCTACAACCCAACTGCTTAATTGCCTGTAGGAAAAGAGCCTGGCTGACCCTGGGACCCTCCCGGGCTGGAAGGGCAGAGAGCAGAAGGAGCTGAACAGGAAAGCTGTGCTGCCCTGGTGCCCGTGACCAGCCAGCCCTGCCGACACCACCACAAAGAGGGAAGCTGCAGCTCACATTTCCTGGGAGCACAGATGTCTCTGGATGACACAGCCCCAGCCCAGACAGAGATATGCCCCAGAGGACGTGTCGGGGAAGTCCCTGTGCCACGGGTGGAAAAGTCCCAAACATTCCTGATTCCCCTGTATTCCCAACAGTGGTGGTTTCAGGGAATTAGGTGGATGTTGGAAGATGGAACATTCTTACCCTACGTCCTGGGCAAAGCAGTTCAGCCCCTGGGAAGCTCAGCACCCTGTGGGTCCTGCGAGGGCAAAGGAGCTCCGCTTGTGGCACCCTGGGCAGGCTGGGCACGAGGCCACACTCCTGCCTGTGGCACGGCCAGTTGGGCTGGCACCACAGTGAGTGTTCACCCAGCCCTTCTCTGGAGCAGCAAGCCCACCATCAGGAGCCAGCAGTGCAGGCCAGCACACACCTCCTTCCCCATGAACCTCTCCTCGTTCCCAGCCTCACCACCCAGGCCGCTGCCCACCACCCAAGACGTGGCAGGACCTCCCCAGCTTGGCCAGCTCAGAGCTGAGCTGCTCCTCTCCTAAACCTCCCTGCTGGGAACAGAGCTGCACAAGTAGCCACCAGCCACACACAGAGCTGGGGGAAGGACGTGAGGTGTCTTCCCCTGCCTGCCAAGGGGCCAGAGGGTGATGCTACAGGGTTCCACAACACCCTTGGTCCCTTCCCTACAACCACTCAGTAGCAGGTGTGGTTGGGTGCCCTGCCAGGTCCTGGGCACCTTCCTGCAGGGAAGCTCCCAGGGCAGCTCCCACCAGCTCAACTGCCAAGTGCCAAGTGCCTTTGGTAGCTGGTGGGAGTCACACGTGGCTCAGCACAGTCCAGGAGGGAGATGCTGCTGCTGGGATGAGGAGATGCACTGAGCACCACCTTACCCTGCTTCAGCTTTGAGGCTGACACCACACAGTGTCTCCCAAAGCCTCTGAGCCCAAAGGCAGGTGCAGACCCTGACCTGCAGGTATTCATTTTACATTTCTTATTAGGAGACATGGAGTTACATTACATGTACTTATAAGAAAGATCTAAAGCTATTAGAGAGTGTCCAAAGAAGGGCCACAAAGATGCTGAAGGGTCTGGAGGGGCCATGGGAGGAGCGGCCGAGGTCACTTGGTGTGTGCAGCTGGAGCAGAGGAGACTGAGGCCAGAGCTCAGCGGGGGCTGCAGCTCCTCCTGAGGGGCAGCAGAGGGGCAGCTCCAATCTCTGCTCTCAGAGACCAGTGACAGGACCCAGGGAACGGCTGGAGCTGTGTCAGGGCAGGCTCAGGTTGGATCTCAGGGAAAGGTTCTTCCCCCAGAGGCTGGTTGGGCACTGCCCAGGCTCCCCAGGGCAGTGGGCACAGCCCCAAGGCTGCCAGAGCTCCAGGAGGGTTTGGACAATGCTCTGAGGGCCAGGGTGGGATTGTTGGGGTGTCTGTGCAGGGCCAGGGGTTGGGCTGGTCCTTGTGGGTCCCTTCCAGCTCAGGAGATTCCAGTAATCTGTAACTGAATGTTTGCAGATGCAATTTCCCAAAGGCGTCCTCAGACAAGGGAAGGCAGAGGAAGAGCCCAGCATTCAGCAGGTTTGCTGAGCCAGTGATGGGCGCTGGATGCCCAGCATGGGTTGGGACCCTGCCTCACTGCAAGCACAGCACAAAAGCCAGCCTGACCCTGTCCCACCTCCACCAGCAAGACTGCAACATCCTAAGCTGTGCCTGACAACACCCTGTCCTGACAGGTGAAGCCACCAGAGAAATGACACCACATATCACGTTGCCTCCACCCTTCTGCCTGAAGAAACAGCCCTGATTCTTGGCATTGCCAGAGGGATGAGAAGGGCTGGACCTGTGGCTATCTCTGAGGGATGGGCAAAGAAACAGCAAGATCATCCCAGGGCAATCCCAGGCCATGAGGCACAGTGCCAGGGCAGCACCTCTGTCCCTCACTGGCTGCAGCAGGTCAGTGCTGCCGTCAGGAGGAGCCCCAGGCAGAGCTGCTGTGATGAGACCACCCAGACCACACAGTGCTTTGGGTTGTGAAGCCTGGACAACCCTGGTGTATCACACATGTTTTGCCAAGAAGGCCCCCAGCATCAGTCCCCCCAGCTCCTGGCACTGGTTTGCATTGTTTCACCTGTTCCTACACCATTTGACCCCAGAGGTGGTCTGTCTGACCTCTACAGCCAACCCTGACCCTGCAGTTACCTCAGGTGACACCTTTGGTCGTGCTCCCCTCCATGCCTGCCCTGGCTGTGCCTCCAGGGTTTTTCAGGAGGATGGTGCACAAGGGCGACCAGGTCTCAGGGCTTTCTGGGGGATAGGGAGAGTATCAGTACCTGAACAGCTTTGAGCCAAGACAACAGTGGTTACAAGGTGAAAAAGGCCCTACAGAGTTTACTATCAGAGCAGAGGGAAAAGCTCTGATTGTGTTGTGAGGTGAGGTGTGGGATTGCCTGGGCCCCAGGAGGGATGGACACAGGCATTGCTGCAGGCGTGGCTGGGAGGTGTGGGGCTGCCTCCAGCCCAGCCCCACAGGAGCCACCATCCAGTCCCAGGTCCAGAGCAATGCTCTGAAGCAGCCTGGCCCTGCTGTGTTTAACCTGGCTAATGAACAGCCAGGCAGAACGTGGCCATTCAAGGACACCGGGTGAAAACAGCCCTTCTGCCTCTGCTTACAGAGCACACACAGCTGGGCCATTCCCACAGCCAGCACTCAGGGACAGGCACAGGGAACTGCCAGCTGGGGAGCCCAGAGGATGCTGCCCATCCCACCTCTTCTTAAAACTCCCCCCAAGCAGGAGCTGACCCCAGAGTACCCTGTGGTGTCTCTCCACAGAGATGTTTTTGCATCCAAAGGCAAATCTGGGCAACTGGAATCTCACTTTGTTCTTGTGGCATCCATCAGAATTTGAGTCAGGAGTTAATGTGAAGCTCTGAGGTCACGAAAAAGGCCTCCTTGTGAGTCTTATACTTGGAGACTCCACAGGTCTGCCACAACCCTCTCTTACTTGCCCAGAGAGCAAGTGCTTTCTCCTCCAGGGCCAGCTGCAGTGCCAGAGAGCGCTGGTGTGGACACACAAGGGCAGGAGAGCAGGCTCAGCTGCCCCAGGCTCAGCTGCCCCAGGCTCAGCTGCCCCAGGCTCGTGCTCTGCTCCACAGGAGGTGTCTGTGGGACCCCCCTCCAGAGCCATTTAGAAGGAGCAGTTCAGGACTTGTCTGTGGCACTGAAGAAGAAGAGGATGTCTCCCAGTTTGGAAACTGAACATAGGATGTCCTCTGACAGGACATCTCTCCCAATGTGAGTGGCTTGATGCTGGACAGACACAGGGAAGGGGTGGAATCTTAGGAGAATTTCCAAATTTTAATGGGCTGGCCCTGACATACCTGTTGTGGATTTTAAGCCAGCTCTGCACAGACAGGAGGTTGGACCAGAAACCTTCAGAGGTGCCTCCCAAATTAATTCTTTCTGTGATTCTTTCAGCTTCCTGAACTTTTGCTCTTTGCAGACCAGCAAAAGGAAATGGGCTCATCTATAGATTCCCACCTAAAGCAAGTTTGGGGGAACTCAAGAACTGGATTTTCCTGGGTGTAAGTAGAGTTGGGTTTATAGCTTGGCTTTATTTGCATGGCTCTTGGAAAGCCAAGGCTTGACATGTCTCTCATACATTCCTCCCACTCAAGTTAATATTATTCTTCCTGTGAAGAGGAAACCACTTATGGCTCTCATAAGTGCTTCTCATCAAGTTGAGTGAACAAAAAAGTGAATATGAACTGATCTTAGGTAAATGAAGTCCACTTCAATTGTCAGTTAAGGGTTCAAAGCCATTTAATAACACACTTCAGCTTCACCTCTCTGTACACAGATCCGAAGAGACACCTTTCCCCCACTTCCACTGCTGCTCAGCAACTAAAAACCCTACTCAATCCACGTGGTATTTGAAGTCCTTGATGAACCTCACCTAAGTCCACATCCAAAATCCTCTTCTGATTCAACAGACCAGGACAATTTCCACCATTTTGCTAGCCCTGTACTTTCTTTCTTTCTCTCTTTCTTTCTTTTTCTTTCTTTCTTTCTTTCTTTCTTTCTTTCTTTCTTTCTTTCTTTCTTTCTTTCTTTTTCTTTCTTTCTTTCTTTTTCTTTCTTTCTCTCCTTTTCTTTCTTAATTTCCTTCTTTCCTAATTTCCTTCTTACTTTTCTTGCTTCTTTCCTTCTTTTTCTTCTTACTTACATTTTCTTTCTTCTTTCCTTCTTTCTTTTCCTCTGCACCATTTGAATGACAAAGGTTTCTGATTACAGTCCTCCTGGGGAATCAAACACCAAGGCTGCTGCTCACTTACTGACTGGCAGATTAAGATGGATAAAGGGAGAGATTTGTATATTGACTCTGTGTTTATGTAACTCATGTGCAAGGCCTGGCCAGGAGCAAAGGGGGATCTGACCCACATAAATAATAACGAGCAGCATTTTTAAACTAAATCATCTGGAAAATTCACAGACGATTCCATCAGTTCCTTCTATTGTGTCACCAGAGGGTCATAAATAATTCAGCCTTGCTCAAATATTTATGGAAATCAATTTAGCCCTCAGTCCAATGCCACCTCCCTGAGAAAACAGTTTCCTTTTCTATCACAAGTGCAAACCGACTGCCCTCCATCCCACGAGCCTTCCTGAGGCCAAGGGCACCTGCCACCTTTGAGCAGCGTGTCCAGGCCCACCCGACAGGACCCCAGACAGCTCTGGGACCACAGGGACCCCCGGCAAGATGAAGCTGCCTGGAGAGGTCTTCCAGGAGAGGAGCAGGTCCAGCACCTGTCCCCCTTCACTGTGACCATCCTAAACTCCTCAGTGGGGCATCTGCTCTGGCCCAGGGTGGCTGTCAGCTCCAGAGCCAAGGAACAGCCCTTGGCAAAGCTGTGGGCACACGGGGAGCAGCTCCTGTGCAGGTGACAACTGATGCTCGAGTCAACAAATCCTGCGCAGGAGAGAGACTCCTTGATGGGATCAAAGGTCACAAAACAAACTCCCACAGGAGCCAGCAGCTCTGGGGAGCTCCCTGTGCCCACTCCCGGGGCAAGGTCCATGGCTCTGCCCTACCCACCGTGGAGCAGCTGCTGTGCAACCTGAGCCATGATGCGGCACTCGCAGCTCACTTCCTTCCTCCTTCCTTCCTTCCTTCCTCCTTCCTTCCTTCTTCCTTCCTTCCTCCTTCCTTCCTTCCTTCCTTCCTTCCTTCCTCCTTCCTTCCTTCCTTCTTCCTTCCTTCTTCCTTCCTTCCTTCCTCCTTCCTTCCTTCTTGCTTCCTTCCTTCCCTCCTTCCATCCTTTCTCCTTCCTTCCTTCCTTCCTTCTTGCTTCCTTCCTTCCTTCATTCCTTTCTTCTTCCTTCCTTCCTTCCTCCCTCTCTGGCTGGCACGTGGCAAGGACTCCTGAGACCTCACTTGCCAAAAGTAGAGCAGCCACACAGGCTGCCCATCATGACAAGCACCCAGGAAGATTTCTACCCCCGTGGTGAACACACCCTGCTCCTGGCCCTGAGCACCTCATTGATCTTTCTGGGAGCTCAGCAGGTCTATGGCTATTCCTGTTTCTTGATGAAAAACTCACTTCATGTGAGTCTCTTCCAGCACCTTCATTGCACAAAAACAGGACAAATTCCCAGGGTCAAAGAACTGTCCCCCTCTGCACACCATTCAGGGGTGCAACACGTTCAGAGAGTAACTCAGCCACCACACAGATTGAGGTCAGACATCCCACCAGCTCCACCACACAGGAGCTGGGAGCAGCCACACAGCCCAGGCCTGTACAGGGAAGCCACGTCTCCTCCAGCCTCTCTGTTCCCTGCAACTCCTGATTACCTCTTAGTAGGTCACTTATCTGGCCTCTCCCCGAGTTTCTGGGCCCATTTCTCTTCTGTGGTGCACTTTGCCTGGAACAACATGCAGAACTGTGCAAAGCCAGGCCACAGCTGGAGGACACTGGGACACCTCTCGTGTCTGTCCCAGGCAGCAGAGCAGAGCACTGGGCAGACACTGGCTGTGTGACACCTGGGGACCTGAGGTGATCATGGCCATGCTGCAGGGAATGGGAACCCAGGGAGGGAGTTTGGGAGAGATTATCCTCCTGTTTCCACCACAGGAGTATCTCTGCACCAAAAGCACCACTCTACAAGCTTTGGTGTGAGCACCTGGGGCAAGAACCAAACCTGGTGGAGAGAGCTCCGGGCAGACTTCCCAGAGTATGGCCAGGGTCCCTGACAGCCCCAGAGATGAAACATGAGTGTTCCCTCCAGCCATTCACAGTGTTTCAGATCCCCCAGTTCTTCAGGGTAAGAAAGGCTGAAGGACAGGGCAGAGGGAAGGTGTGACTGGCAGCTGGAGGGGCTGTGGGAGCTGCTGCTGCTGAGGGCCAAGCTCTACACCCTGCAGGCTGAAGGAACAGCAGAGGCACACAGTGTGTGAGGAGGGTTTGTGAGCTTCTCCAGACCTAAAATGATAAGAAAAGTCACAGCCTTTCTTCTTCCCAGGCCTCCACCCAGCACACTGCATCCTGAGTTTCCTCTGATTTTCCAAACCAGGCAAGGACTGGTGTGTCTGATCCTGGGCATGGACGATCACATGGACCCACATTTCTGACCTCATCTGTGACTGAAGCTGTTCTACAGAAATATTTTGCACTGGCAGTTTTTTCTTGGGTCAAGGATGCTTCTCCAGGCATCTCTGAAGTAGAGACACACCGATCAGAGCTGCCTTAGAAATCTTTTTCCAAAGCCCCTCTGCTTTTCTGCGGCCTCTCATTTGTAGCAAGAGAAAAAGCACAGGTCCACCATGAGCAAGAGGCCTGGGATGCCATTGCTCTGAACAAGGTGCTTTGGTAGGACACATCCCTCCAGAAGCCCAGGGGCTGTGGGAAAGGCAGAGGACCCAGCTGGGTGTAGGATCCAGTGACAGTCCAGGCACCAAAAACTCAAGCTCTTTTCTGCAACACACGTGACCAATCGGGAGAAGACATCAGGCACTCAAGCATCATGTGGAATGTCCTGGCTCTGTCAGACTCTGACACTATCTCTCCTCATTACAAACTTTGGAAGTCTCTGCTGTTATTCAGTTCACTAGTATTTGAACAATCAAAATCAATTATGGGGTTATTCTGGCAATAACCCACAAATTCAATTCAGCTCAAGCAGCAGAGGAGGCAGAGGCTCTTGGCTTGTGCTGGGCAGAAAGCTGCAGAAAAAGGAGATCCTCCAGCTGAAGAGTCACAGTCCTCCAGGCAGCCATGACAACTGTCACTGCAAAGCTTGCAGTGATGGTCCACAGTGGAGACCCCACAGCACTGTCTGCCGTGCTCCATAAAGCAAAGGGGAGCTCCATCCAGCTCCATCCTGAGGGATAGAGCCAGGAGAGGTGACTAGTCCATGGGAAGACTTGTACCTGTGTGCCCTTCACCCAAGTAAGCCTGGAGGAGATGAGAGCCCTTGCAAAGCTGATGCCACTTACCTGCATTGTCAGATATGGTGGGGCCAAGATTCAAAGTTCAGATTCCCAGCTTAAGAAAACCAAGGTTAGAGAAATGACCTCCAAGTTGGTACTGCTGCTCTCCCATGTCTTCTGTACATAACAGCAAGCCCCAGAACAGAAAAAAAAATCAAATAAAAAAGTGCCACAGACCAGGTACACCACATCTGCTTTCAAAGGGCTTCTCCCAGTGTCAGATGTCTCAGTACAGGACTGGCAACTTCCTTCTGCATTTCAGACTCTCTTCTTTCACCCATTCTTGTCTCCATCCCTGGAGGGATTTAAATGCTGTGTGGATGTGACACTTGGGTACATGGTTTAGTGGTGGCCTTGGCAGTGCTGGAGGAACAGTTGGACTCAATGATCTTAAAGGTCTTTTTCAACCCAAACAAGTCCATAATTCTATGGTTTTACTTGACATCAGTGCTGAGGCACATCCCACACCTGCACATCTGTAGGTGTCACTAGGTGAGAGCACAGCTGCAGCTCCAACACAGAAGAGCATCAGTGGTCCACACAGGTGACACTGGCAAGGGTTTGCATGTGCAAAACCTTTACTTCAGGTGACCCTCCCAGAACCAGGACCCCCCCACTCTGCTCTGCCTGCACACCAAAGAGCAGCAGGATGCACTCTGCCTGCAGCTCCCACCACAGAGGAATGTCTTCCTCAGCACACCTGGGCATGAGAGACAAAGGATCAGGATGTGCACAGATGCTACTAACATGGAAGAGGTTCACTAAGGGAAATAATTACCCTTTGTTAGGAGAAAATCCAAGGGAAACTTTTGACAAAAAGTTAGGCAGAATCCTTTTTTGTGTTTTGCTCTCCTTGCACGGCAAAGTTCCTCCCCTGTCCAGCATTTATGATTTAGCCTTGGAAATTGTACTTTTCTTTGTCTGACTGGTGATTCATCATAGGCTGGAATGAAATGGATGTTCCTGGGCTGCAGGCCCCTGAACTGCCCAACATTTGGGATGCCATCTCATGATTACCCTCAATTCATAGCCTATTGTACAAGTGTCTGCTTCTGCACTCAGGGTGAGGACTCACCTGGGAAGTCTGCAGAGCCCTTTCATGACAGCATGTGTATTAGTCGTGTTTTATTCAAAAAGGGGGTAATTTCTGCCCTCTTCTCCTCCAAGCACAGGAACACAATCAATCTCAAAAGAGTTGCTTGGCTTTCTCCTCCCTTCTCCAGCCTCACTTCTTGGCTCTTAATAAATTATTCAACTTTCCTAAATATGCATAGGGATCTCATTAACAACTAATTTTGCTTATTTAAACCAACTGCATAATCAAACCACTATAGTGTTTCCCCTTTCTTATATCCATGAATTATTCATGTGCTGGGAATCTGCATACAAATTTATTGATTCTAAAAAGGGTGCCTTTTTCAGAGCCTGGAAAAAAGAACCCTGGTTATTCTGGTGTTGAACATTTTGGCCCAAACTCCCATTTAACAAATCATATGGTGTTTTCCTGGGAACAGCCAGCAGACAAACCCATAGCATCACCATATGCACCTGGAATTCCTGAGTGCAACAAAAGAGAGTGTTTCCAACACTGCAATCAATAATTTGCAGAGTCTTGACTTGCAAGTTTTTCCCAGAGGGCTGAGGGGTTGTTGTTGCAGCATCCATGTCACTCTGACTTCTTGGTGCCTTTGGATTCTTCCACACACACCCCAAACAGACCTGGGCATCTTGTGAAGCCATGCAAAGCCACCAGTATCCCTGGATACAGCCTGGGCTTATCCCACAAAGGGAGCACTGAAGATAAAAACATGTACAGGGTCAAGGTGGAACATGGCCCAATGTGTGCCTCCAGCCCTCAGGCCTGCTCAGCCCGTGTCACAGAGGGGAGCAGGGCACTGGGGACCCCCACACAGCCCTGCTCATGCACACCCTCAATTCTATACCGGCCTCTTGCATCTTGTCCCATTCTGAAGCTCTTCTGTAGAACTGTGTTTGGAGATCCATCCCCAGAGCCCACATCCTTCTGGCACAGATCCCTGAGGAGCTAGTCCCATTCTGCTCACAGAATTACAGAGGAATTCAGGTCAGAAGGAACCTCTGGAGGTTTCTAGTCCAACCTCCTGCTCAAAGCACAGTCAGCTGTGAGATCAGACCAGGTTGTCACTCCTTTACCCTGTCTTGTCTTGAGAACTTCCAAGGGTGGAGGCTGCAAAAACTCTGAGCAACCTATTTTACCACTTGACCATCCTCATAGTGGAGAGGTTTTTCCTCATATCTATTCTGAAACTCAATTTTTCAACTTATGCCCATTGTCTCTTGTCTTCCTGTAATGCACTATTGTGAAGATGGGGGTCTCCCTGATTAACTCCTCCTTCTCAAGTGCTCCTGGTTGTGATTACTCTCCAGCCTTCAAGGCCTGCCTAAATCTCAGGCCTTAATGACAGCCACAGCATCAAAAAAGCTTCTATAAATGTCTCCTGCTCAAGAAGGGCATTTTTGGAGAAGGCTTTGACAACCCCATCCCATGAAAAGGGGCTACAGTGAATGTTAGAAATGGAGCCATGGAGCAGTGACCTTCAACTCATCATAAACAAGGGAGGATTTAGAAACATCTGTGCATCTTCTTCTAGGTGCCCCCAGGTCCTCTGTCCCTGGCAAATCATCCCTGCTGGTGGCTGGGATCTGAATGGGAGGTGAAGAGTGTCTCCATGTGCTCCAGCTGGAGTTCTTGGTATGAACCCCAGCACAGACAGCTCCTTCCTAAGGTGTGCCAGGAGCCAGCAGCAGGTCCAGAACTGCCAGGCAGAGTCCCAGGGAATGCACATGGCTTGTGCTGGCAGGGTATGAGCTGTCGGTGTGGCAACCTGAGCAGAGGAGCTTTGAGCTGCAAGTCCCCCAGGAGCTCTGATCTTTGCCTGTCTGGGGGCACTCCAGGCTCAGGACAGTGCTCACATCTGCAAAGTCAGGGTCCAAGAGCTCCCTGCTCAGCCCCGAGTGGCTGTAGCAGTATCCATAGGGAGCCTGGGTTTGCTGCCAGGATGGAGATTTCAGTTCATCTGCTCCAACACTGTGACCAAAAGCAGGGCAGCAGCACATCGAGCCCAGGGACATTTGCAGTGATGCCATCCAGGAGAAGACACCCTGGCAGGGCTGGCTCCAGGACACGTCCCTGCAGCCTCTGGTTCAGCACACGTGGATCGGTCAGAGATGTCCTGGATGGGGCACAACTGCTCCTCCACAGCCCCCGAGCCTCTGCTGACAAAGCCACAGCTTCTCTGCCCCACGGGCCTCGTGGGCTTCCACACTGAACACACATCAGATGGTTCCTTTCATTTGTCTCTTGAGAATTGGTGAAGGTTCTTCATTTGTTTGTGTGCTTTTTAAGGAGGAGGTTGCTGTTTCTTACTCCTTTATGATAAAAAAACACCACTGACCATGGGAGGAACATGAATCTGTAAATGTTCTTTTATAACACAACAGAGTCCTGAGACAGGATCTCCTTTTTTTCCTTTCCCTGTATCTGGCTGGCTCTCTACCTACTCATCTGCTTGGCTGCACCTTCTCAGGGTGTCACTCAGAAGCAACCACCACGTGGACCAGTCTGAGGGCTGGATCTGAATCTCAGCCCCTACCTGTCCTGCAATGATCTGGAGTTTTCAGCCGGGACTTGTTCGGGGAGGACTCGGTGATGATAGCCACAGATAGAATCACAGAATCATTTAGGTTGGAAAAGCCCTCTAAGATCATCAAGTCTAACCAGTAATGCAGCACTGCCAAGCACACCACCCATGCAGGGATGCAGGATGGCTGCTGACAGCCCTCATTCAACAACCCTCAACACATGCAGCTCGAGGCAGTGCTTTGCTGACCCATCCTCAAGTGGATCTGCTCCTTACCAGCCCTGCAGAGGTGCCAGCACATCGTGTCACAGCAAGGTCACCTCAGAGCTGGCAGGACTACACCACACTGCTGTGAGTCACTCCTGGCTCTGCTAGAGCTCCTCACATAGCACTTGGAGAAGGTAATCACACTCAGGGTGACCTCCAGAGACCAAGGCACTGTGCAAATGGCAGGTGCTTTCAGGCTGTTCTGAAGGTGTTCTCAATGACCCCTGCACCCAAAAGCCATCACTTCTCCTCCCAGCTTGAAACACCCCTGATCACCAGCCCTGCTGCTCATCCCCACGAGGCTCAGCCCTGCAGTCCCACCAGCTGGGCTTTGCTGAAGGACTGAACACGACTGCCCTGTCTGCAGCCTGAACAGCCAGGGGGGTGCCTGGGAGGGCAATGCAGGAAGGGCAGGAAATACTGAAAGCAGAGATGGAAAGGCACTGGGAGGAAAGGGTAGGACAGCACTGGTGAGCTGCTCCTCACAACCGTGGAGTTGAAGCAGCTGAACGGGTTGTTTGTAAACCTGGGTCCTGTGAATCTTTGGAAAAGCATTCAGTAGCCTGAGTGAGAGAAAACCTTCTCAAGATCGAGCAAACATCCCTGCTCTGATCAAACAGTTAATGATCCCAGGAGGATCTTCATTTAATCAGAGCAGCAGGAACTTGACAAAAATCCCAGTAGTGCACCCGGGGACACATTAACGCAGCTCCTGCTGTAGCCGGCTCACACACAGGCAAAGCTCTGCAACCCTGGAGCAGCTGCACAGGCATCAATGGGTCTGCTTGAAGCACAGCTGAATACATGTTCTCAAGAGCTAATTTTGTACAGACAGCAGCCCTGAAATAGCAGCCTCTGGGAAACATAGCCAAGAGGCAAGGAAAAGAGACTGTTCCAAGCCCGGGTGCTGAAGGAGTTCTTGGCAGTGTGGCAAGGAGGGTTTGGTTACTGTTGAAGTTTGTGCCCTTGTCTTTTGCTCTGTGAGGTCCAGTGAAACCAGCTGAAAGGCATCCAAATGGCTTCAGCTGGGAGAGTGCTCAGGTGGGGCCCACAGGATGAGTCACTTGGCAGAGGACAATCCATGAGTGAGACAGATTCTATCTGGCTCCAGCAGTCACACTCCCCTGTGCAAAGAGCCTCTATGTCAAAGAAGTCCCATTCACCTTGAGATGGAAATCTGCCCTCTACAGCCCCTCTCCACCCTAAGAGGAGAGGAAAAAGGTACCAGCATGCTGGGTTCACGCAGAGCACACTGCTGGTGGGCACTGACAACAAGGACAAGGAACATGGAGTTCATGCAGACGTTTACATGCCTCCAAAAATCAACCTGCATAAATTTTATGAGGGACAGTTGATCTCAATATAACTTCAGGTACATTCCTAGAAAAACTCAGAGCTTTTTTTCCATTTTAAGGTCAGGCTTCTGGCTCCATGTATGTGTCTTCAGTCAGTCACTGTTCCTTTGTTCCATCCCCCTGCACATTATGACAGCTAAGGGCATCCTGTGATTGCAGTGCAGAACTGGTAACCAGGATGCCTGTTCTCGACTTGCTGGGTTAGCCAAAGCCTCTTGCAAACCTTGTTTTCGCAGCTGGAGATGGTTCTATTTACCCACATTCGTCAATACAGTTTTACAACCCAGGTTAATGTTGATTTCCAAGTGACTGGGTTTAAGTCTCATCTCATCCTCAGCACCAGTTCAGAGCTTCCCTCTTTCCCAACACTTCACAGGTCAACTGCAAAGCAACACAGGAGCGTCCAGAAGCTGGTACAGGTGGTAGCAAAGCACAGCTCCTTCCTGGAGCTGCTCCTCGGAGTGTTCCCCAGCACAGACCCCTCACACAGTACCCAAGAGGAAGGAGATCACTTGGCTCCTCTGGATGCCTTTTAGGGTACCTCCTGACACATATTTCAGATCTGTGCTTCACAGATAGGTGGCTGACCTGCTTTTGACACCTGTGTCCAGGCAGAGCCCAGCACACATCCCCCCTTCCCCCCTACCCACGGCTTAGTAGGAGCAGATGAAGTCAGAAATGTTGTGAGAACAAATATACAAACAGGTTATTTATTGTTTACGGCTTTACACATGTCTGAGCAGCTCTGTTAGGCCCCAGTGGGTGTGTGCATGGTGCTGCCCCTTCCCAGCCCACCTGCCCACAGCCACCACTGCCCTCTCTGCCCACCCCATGGAAACAGGGAGCGGCAGGGAATGTCTGGATTCCATAAGAAGCTGAGATCTTCATATAGGCAGCATTAATTACAACTTTTAACCTTTAATTATAGGTTCCCTTTGTTTCCACTGTATATTTTCAGCTAATTGCCTCTGTGTTTCCATAGCTCAGACATGAACTCACACTCCAGTGATGGCAGAACCTTGTCCCATACAAGCCTTAATGATGTGCCACCCATTTACAGGCACCTAGAGAGAGCCCAGGTAAGGAGCCACTGACCTCACCCCCCTACTTACAGCACCATGTCTCAAAAATGGCCTCAAGTGGTTTAGGAGAACAACAGTCTCCTTGAGATCAAGAGAGTTGCAGAGCTGAGCCTTTGGAGCCGGTAATCCGCAGGGAAGGTGGGACCTTCAGTCACACAAGATACTGTTCCAGTGGAGCTCCTTCTAAATGAACTGCAAAAAAGATCTGATGTTATGCAAAACCATGCAGATGGAGCTGATTGCTCTGAGTCACACCCTGTGTGCTTCTCTCAGTGCCCACGGTTTCACAGGAATGGGTAGGGATGCAGTGCAGCAGGGACAGCACAGGGACTTACCTGGTAAAACTGAGTCACATCATGACATGTCCCATCCACATCCCTTTGCTGTGGTTCTCTACTCCCCTCCCATTCTCTGTGATATGGTGCTGCCCTTTTTTGGGGAAGGCATAAAGCTGCCACGATGGATCTCTGCTCCCCTTGGAGCAGTGTGGCTCCAGGCCTGAAGGGGAGCAATGGCAGGGCACAGCAAGAAGGAAGCATCCTTGTTTCTGCACTAATCCCAGCACTCTTCCAGGAAGCTGGACCTGCAGATCTGGGCCTTAATTAGGACTTCAAACACCCCTCTGAGCACCATTATCTCTGCTGTGGAGAGCCAGCTGCCAGCTGCTTCTCCAACCTGAATGACAGGTTGTGTGACCCAGGAACGAGATCCCACGGCTCATTTTGTAAGATTGACCATTTCCCCCCGAAAAACCTACCTCAGAGCTTGCCAAAAGGACAGGTCCAACTGGACAGGGGGCACCTGGCCATTCCCAGACCCAGGGGTGATCTCTGTGAATGTGCCCTGTCCTGCCCTCCCAAACCCAGATGGGAAACATGCCTTGCACAGAGCCACTCCCTGCCTTTCCTGGAAGTGAGCTGGGATGGCAGGACGTGCCCATGGGGTGAGTGTGCAGGATCCACACTACGATGGTGAGGAGCAGTGAGCTGAACCCAGCCTCAGAAAGCAGGAGCAGCAGCTGCCTTACCCAGCTTCCCAGGAGAGCCTGGCCAGGTTCCAGCCTCTGTGTGCCCTCTCCACCCTGGCACGAGGCATTACAAAATCACCTGGAGATGCTTCCTGCTGTCTTTTCACGTGGATTATGCCAACCACCACTGCAAAGGGCTTGGTAACTTCCTTCTGTCTTATCACATCTAGTGCACAAGACACCAACTGGCTCGAGAGAAAAAGGAGGAAAACAGCCCAACTGTCCATGCTCCTGAGACTGCCCACGCTGTCAGAGCACACGTTCCCAGCTTGGCAACATAGACCTGCAGCAAGACTCCCAAGGACCCCCCAGCAGCCCTGTGACCCCCATAGTGCCAGCAGCACCAGAGCGGCCACAGTGATTAGGACAACTTTGAAAGAGAAAGGACGAGGGGTGTTCATCTCATGGAGCTCAGCCCTCTGTGGTTCTGGGCCTCCTAAAGCATGCACATCACAGCACCAGTAGTGATAAATGTGTCTTCATTTCTGTGAGGGAAGAAGGAGAATACACCCAGTACAGTAGAAATGTGACCGCTCCCTCCTGCACTCTGCCCTACTTGGAGACAGCCAGGATAAATCCCATGGACTCCTGGCTCCTTCCCCTCCTGCTCTGCACTCACTCAGGCTGGCACAACACTGCTCACACGCAGCAGTGTCTGCATCACCTGCTCACCATCAGCTGCAGCTGCACAGGGCTGGCCCAGCAGAGCTGTGAGATTCCTCTGCAGCAGGGGGCCTTTTGTCTAAACCACCTTCCAAACCACACAAGAATCCAGCCCCTCCGAGATGGCAGGGGATGAATCCCCACCACTGGGCTAAACTGTGTGTGTAGGTAGGTGGGAATGGGACCTTGGTCCCATCATGCTTGTGCAGCAAAGGTGGTGGATGGAGACCCAGAAGCTCTGCCAAGCAGCACAGTCCAAGGCTGACACTGCAGCACCATACAAGAGGATAAACTCCACATGCCTCAGGTTCTCTGTCTCTTAAAAATGGGAACAATCATAATTCACTGTTTTGGAAAGTGCTAACCTGGATGTGAAGTTCTGTGCATGAGTCTTGCAAGTCTTCCTGAAACATCTCCTGGGGACTGTCTCCTAAGACTCACATGCCTTGAAGGGGGGGTGGCTGCCACCTGGAGCATGGCACCTGGACCCAGGACAGCTTGCCTGGAAACCTTGGCCTTTCCTCTCTGTTGGTAGCTGGTGGCACCAATGCTTTTATGAGCCCTTCAAAAGGAGCATCCTCACTGCCTCGCTGAAGAACAAGCTGCTGCACAGCCACGACACTCGGGAATCCACCTCTCCTCCGTTGCTTTCCTGTCCAAGTGGGTCCTTGGCAGGCCCCGAGGCAGATGGTCACAGCAGGATATTGCTTAACCCATCCACTGTTCCCTGAGGAGAGACCCTTTGTGTTTTGGCTTCATGTCACAGAGGAGTCACCCAGGGAGTCATTTAGCCTTGGGCCACATCTGTCCAAGCACAGAGCTGGTGTCTGGTCCTTAGGGCAGCATACAGCCATGACTGGAAAACAGAGAGTAGGACATGCTGGGGCACAGCACATAGACCATCCTGGCCTCAAACACCAACAGCCAGCTGGCTCAGGGACAGGTGGATCTGCCCCTGGCAGGTGGCACCCATTGGTTCCTCTGTAGCTTGGAGAGAAATGTCTGTATGACTGTGAAAATTCATCTTGGCCCTGACAACTGGGTGGAGAAAAAGGGAGGAAAATATCTGTTTCCTGCAAATCGGAGCCTTCTCTCCTGTTTGGCCTCTGCACAGACCCCTTGGGTGGGTTATACAGGTATGGGATCATCAGAGGCTGCTGCTCTGCTTTCACAGCCTTGGGTAGACAGCCCTGTATGTGCAGGGTCAGGGACAGGGCAAGCACGATGTGCGCCCACTGGAATCCCCCCAGCCTCCTCTCTCTGGCTGTGCCTGATAAGGGGCAGTTCCAAGTGCCCCAGTGCTGTTTGCATCCCCCCTCCACTGAGCCACCAGCCAGGTGCCCCCCAGCTGGGGTGCAGCCCACAGCTCCTGGCAGAGCCACATTCCCAAGGCAGGTTGCAAAGGGCCATTGGCACAGACAGGAAACAGAATCACAGAATCATTTAGGTTGGAAAAGACTTCTGAGAACATCGAGTCCAATCTTTGACTTATCTCACCTTGTCAACTAGACCAGAGCACTGAGTGCCATGTCCAGTCATTCCTTGAACACCTCCAGGGATGGGGACTCCACCACCTCCCTGGGCAGCCCCTTCCAGTGCCTGACAACCCTTCCAGTGAAGAAATTCTTCCTGATGTCCAACCTGAATGTCCCCCAGCACAGCTTGTGGCTGTGTTCTCTGGTCCTGTCACTAGTTGCCTGGCAGAAGAGGCCAACCCCCACCTTGCTACAACCTCTTGTCAGGGAGTTGTAAGAGTGATAAGGTAATCCCTGAGACCAACACCTTGTGAGACCTCAGCAGTGACTCCACTGGGTACAGCAAGTCTTGCTGCCTCACTGGAGACCTGGGATCAGGCTGCATGGCATCACCACAGAAAGGCCAGCCTGAAAAGTTCTCACCAGAGCTGATAACAAAGCACACAGACACACACAGCTCCCTCACCAAGAACCACCCCAGGGCAGCTCCACCTGCTGCATGTTCCAGCAAAAGCTCACAGGACAATAATAGGGCTGGGAAGGAACCAGAGGAATCCCATCAGCTGTGCCATGCCAGCTCCTGCCTGGCTGCCCCACCTCAACCACTGATCCCTGCCACTGCTGGGACATCCTGCACCACTGCAGGATGCCACCCAGGGCCACTTTGCAGTGTGACCACCCATGGCATGGAGGTTTCTGCTTCACCTGCCCAGACTCTTGTCCAGTTCCAAGGGCTTTCTCTTTTTTCTGCCCTGCCAGTAACCCCGATGCTGTGCCCTGCAGCCTGTGGTCACTGGAAACAGCCAGGCCTGCCCCACCACAGCACCTCATCCCAGCCATAGTCTCTCATGCACAAGCTTTAAACTAGTTCCCTGTGGCTCAGCCTGTTCACACTCACCATGGCCACAGACTTCACTCATCTTCTTAACTCACACCACACTGGGTGTTGCTCAGTATCCAAAATTGCAGGATGCTCGTTAAACAAAGAGCTGTCCAGCTCTCATTAGAGCCAGGACCAGAACTGCTCTGGCTTTGGGAGGATCTGGATGAGTCCTCTCCAGTTTCTCTGTCTACACACATTCTTTAGCTCCGCCAGTCCCAAGGGTTTTCATTCCCTGTAGGGAAATCACCACATTTGCCTGTGTCTGTTACAAGCATCAGAATGAAACTCCTTGAATTCCATCTTAATGTGATCCTGCCCTTAAGGGACTAAAAGTTTTTCTTCACAGCAGTCTCTGTCTGAGCCATGCAGTGAGCATTTGGAGATTTTCCCAGTGTTTACCTGGAGCTGGCAACAGCTGCCGTTCAGTTGGACTGCATGAAATCAAAGCCCTTATTCGACATTTCACCAGAGCAGCCCATGGAAGCTGATCCCCTCTGGGTGCACTCTGTTCCCCAAGCCCCCACAGCCACCCAACCTGCCCAGCCTGCAGCCCAGGGAGGAGCTGGACCTTTGCTCTGTGTCCTGCTCCCACTGGGCAAGCAGGATACCAGAGGTTCTGCAGAGGAGAACAGGCCCCACAAATCTTAGACTTCTGCATTGCTTTGGCTTGAACCAAACTCTGACCCATCACAGTACATAATTCAAACTCTGCAAGTGACTGCCCAGGGTAATGAAAGGGGACAATATGGGCATTGGTGTAAGACCAGTTGATCTGAATGTTGGGAAATTAAATAGTACATGAATTTCATCACTGACAGCCACAGGACAGCATAATTGTTAATTGTACTACTGGGATCACTGAGGCATAGGCCCAGAGCATCACGTGTCTTGGATGGTGGACACCTCTGATTCATGTGCAGCAGCAGCCAAATACACCATCCCACAGCTTTAGCAGAGAAGGCATCCCCAGGGGTTAGAGTCACAGAATGGTTTGGGTTGGAAGGGACCTTAAAGCTCATTCCACCCCCTGCCATGGGCAAGGACACCTTCCACTAGCCCAGGTTGCTCCAAGCCCCGTCCAACCTGGCCTTGGACACTTCGGGGGAAGGGGCAGCCAGAGCTTCTCTGGGAAACAGAATAACGGGATCACACAATTGTTAAGGTTGGAAGGGACCTCTGGAGACCACCCAGTCCAACCCCCCTGCCAAGGCAGAGGTCACCTAGAGCAGGTTACATCTAGGTGTGCTTGGAATGTCTCCAGAGAGGGAGTCTCCATGACCTCCTGGGCAGCCTGTTCCAAATGGAGACTGGCTTAGCAACAACACCTGCCAGCTCCCTCAGCACCCACGGGCCCATCCCACCAGGGCCCATAGATTTATGGGTGTTATGTCTGTCTAGCCAATCTCTAACCCAACACTCTATGAAAGGGTCTCACCCCCTCTAGAGAGGGCAAGTTTTCCTTTCTTCAGCCTTCTTCTCTTACCTCCAAGGTGTGGGACTCCTGAGGCCAACCTCAGCAGTAAAGACTGAGGCAAAGAAGGCATTCAGTAATTCCACCTTTTCTGTGTCTTCCCTGCACCAGAGCCTCTCTAATCTCACAGGGAAGAATTTCTTCCTAATATTTCATCTAACCCTTCGCCACAATTTGAAGCTGTTCCCCCTTGTCCTGGTAAGGGGTTTGGGGTTCAGGGACTCCTGCCTGTTCAGGGCTTCCCTTGAAAAGCAAAACACAATTATTTGTCAAAGACAGAAGCAGGGACTTGAAGGGTATCAGATACCTCCCACCCAGGACAGGTCAGGCTGCTCATGACTGTGGGATTCAAAAGATGCTGGGCAAGGAGGGGCCTGTCCCTGCCCTGATCAGTGCTGTGCATTTCTGAAAATTCAAGGAGCCACTGGCTGGGCTGTGAAAACCCCCCATTTCCCTGCACCTCAGTGGTGCCTCTGCTTCCCAAGAGGCTCCTGGCTTTTCCTGACTTCACCTGATGAACAGCTGCCCCTTCCTGCTCTGCTTCTCAGCAGCAAAAAGACGGCAGATGATTTGTAATGAAGGAATTAAGGACAAGATTTTTAAGTGAGCCAGAAGCAATTTGCAGTCTACAATCCACTGAAGTTCAAACTGTTGTTTTCAGTCAGAAAAGTCCTTTCAGCAGCACCAGCACAGTGTCTGACTTTGCTCCCCAGTGATGAGAACAAGTCCTTTGCTTTCCCAGTGGGCGTCAGTCCCACCGACAGCTGCACCCTGACTGTGCAAATGGGGTGCAACCTGTGCCTGACTTCTGCTAAGTGCATTCAAAACCCACATGATAAAATGTTTAGATGTCATGCTCAGCTGCATTTTGTCACATTAAGTCATGTGTTGTCACCCCATAGCATGTCAGCTCACAAAGCAGCCATGTCCAGGTGACTCAGTGCTTTAGGCTGAAATATGGTCCCCCCTCCCCAGGCATTCATGTCTGGGTGATATCTGAAGAACACAGAATATTCTGTAATTATCTGAGTAACTATTTTCTAGGTGCAAAAATGAAATTTCTGAGAATTTACAAGAAAAATTTTTATTAGTACATGAGATAGCACTAATACAGAGAAGATCCATTATGAAAGTGTCTGAGTGGTGTCAGGGATCATGTCCCCCACCGATCCCATCAGTGAAACTGCACACACTCCCAGCCTCAGATACAGAAGAAATTCTCTGAAATCTCAGGGAGACATTACTTTTCAAGAATATTTTCTGAGAAATAACAGACCTGTCTGCCTACAGCTCTCTCTGAGAAATTTCCCTCTGCAGCAACTATCACTCCTCCCAACATTCAGAGCTGTGTCACTCCTTCTTGTCCTCAATTAGCCAGAAGCCATGGCACTGTCATTAGGAAAGCTCGTCTCTCAGAAGGGTCACTGCAATTTAAACCTAACTTTAGCCCCAACTTTCACATTTGCTACGATTCTTTGTGCATAAATAACTTCTGAAATTGTTTTATCACCAATTTTTGAATCTGGCCATCCCATCTAAACAGACTTTCCTGGTTGCTCCCCATCCAGAGGTCTTTACACCCCTGCTGTTTGCACTGGCTCTGTGCAGTGCTGCTCCTTGCAGGTGGGAACCCTCTGTGGGCAGGTGAGAGTTTCTCTCATTTTTCATATGCTGTACCAGAGCTGTGCTGAGCACAGCCAAGGAGCACTGGCACTGCTAAAGAGCTGGAAAAGAGTCACAAAGCTGATTATAGTCTGTCAGCTTCCCTAACCATTTCCAGCAATTAGGTTTAAGGACTTTCTTACTAAATTTACAGAAATTGCTTCCTTCCCTTCTGTTCCTCTGAGCAAAATCAGCAGAACCTGATCCCAGATCTTCCCCCTTGCATTGTCAGGACAAACAGTTCCCAGCCCATCCTGGTCAAACTGCACCTCCAGACCTGGTGCAGCCCACTCAGGAAGACTGAGCACCCAGCTCCCCCAGGACCCTGACCTTTACCAGTAACCCAAGCAAAGAGATTTACCTTCAAGCCAGGTGCATATTATTCAGCAGGTGAAGAGGCATCAGCTCACAGGCAGCAGGAGCTGGACTCAGGCCAGGGACAGTGTGGATTGCTGCCAACCAGCTCTAGGGATTTGTGGGCTGATTGCCTCCCCCTTTCCCCTCAACCCCACACACTCAGTCCTCTTGCAATCTAAACCCCTCCAAGTCTGACAAGGCAGGACTCACCTGCCCCAGCCCCTGTGCCACAGCCCCTGCCCTGGGCACTGGTTCTGGCCGTGCAAACAGCCATGGCCCGGGGCTGATTTGGCCCAACACAAAGCACTTTCTGCAAGGTTATTTTTCCCTGGATTAACTCAGCCAGCACTGGCACAGAGGCAAGCAGGAAGATGCCACCAAGGGCAGGAGCCCTGGCAGGGTCACAGAAGCCTCCTCTCAGATAAGCTCTGGCCATGTGAAATGGATGCATGAAAGAGAAGATCTCTGCAGGGGACAGTTCATTCCCTTCCTGCCTGCACTAAGTGTTCCTTCCCTTCTCTCCATCCTTGGCATGACACAAGCTGTACCTTTCCACTGCAGAACATGTATTTTTTTTTCTCTTGCAAGGGACCAGGCAACCCTGTGACACCAGGCAGGAGGCAGAAGCTGTACCAGAGTCCTTGTTTCCCAGAGAGTCCACCCCCAAGAGACAGACCAGCAGCCATCCTGCAGAGCACTGCAATCCATGCTGTGTCCTTTGCATGTCAGACACAGAGCTTCTGGAAACATTCCCACATCACAGGGATGGCACAAATCCACCCAGAGCCTGAGTGGACAAACATGGACCTGCCCAGGCAAGGGCTTTGGGGACCTCCTGGGCTGCAGAGCGTGGGGAGGAACATAAAGGTCTGTCTTCCTGACCAGTTTTCTCCCCAAGAAAAGTTAAAGGCTAAACAACAAAAAACTGTCTCTCAGCTCATCCTGTTTCTTGCAAGGTGAGTGGGAATCCAGGAGTGACTTCTCATGCACTATTTTGCCATTATGGATGACAGAGAAAAGTGGCTGTGTGGTGATGTGCAGAGCAGAGCAAGTGCTGCTACCACATCCCAAAAGGGAACTCTAGCTGAAGCAGTTCTCATTATTTGCTTTTTAGCTGTTTTACTTAGCACACGTGTTCAGCTGGCAGGAAAGCTCTTCATCACAGAGTAACTTCCCTCAGTGATGGGCTCAGAAAACCTTCCATCCTCTGATCTTGACAAAAAACAAGGGGAGACTCAAATTGCCTTCCTGTCTCTTCATTTTCCCTGAAGGGGAACCTTGTCAGTGGAAGAGCTCTGGATGGTTTCCTCACACCTCCCTGCCTCCTGCCCCATCCTACACGTTGGTCCAGGTGGACACTTCATGGGGAACCACGATCAGGCTGGGGATAGCCAAGACTGAAGCCCCAGCACAGGGACCTTCTCCCCTTGAGGAACACCCTGTGGAGCAGCTTTTTCTCTCTCTGTGCCAGTTCTCCACATTCCCTTGTCTTAGGAAATGCAGTATTTATAATTTAGAAACATTCTGTCAACACATATCAATTCTGGCAGCTTTTCAATTTAAAAATCTGTCACTTCGCTCCCCCTGCCCCGCCTGATCCCTGCTCTCATGTCAGTCTTGGTTTTACTGCAAATACAGTGTTGCCACTTCCAGTCAAACAAGATCTGAAGTCCCCCATACCATCAAATTGGCTTAAAGATCATTTAAAGTATAATTTTTAAAAATTATGGGGAAACTGACTTGGTGTGCTTTGCCATCTATTCCTGAGCCTGAAAAGGTTCATTTCTGTCCAAGTATCTCCACCCAAGACCCTTTTTCCCAAGTGACAGCTAAGGTTCATCTTGGCAATTCCTCCGAATGGAGCTTCACTGGGGACCAGAACTTGCATGAGTACAGATTTTGTTTTCAATTTGAGCCTTGGGGCTTCCCAAACACAAAACCCCAGGCAAGTTCCCCTCACAATGGCATGCAACCTCAGCGTGGTGCTTCCTTCTGACTTGGGCCCTGCCTGATGCAGCAAAACCCAGCAGCTCATGCAAACATGGCAAACCATAACCCGAGAGCAGGAGGTGAGCAGTGCCTGGCTGGCTGAGGAAAGGGATTGTCTGCCCTTCTTGGGACTACACCTGGAATAGGGGGGGTCAGTGGGCCCCAGTTCAGGAGGGAGGTGAAGAAACGGGGGAGTAACAGGTCCAGGGAGCCAGAGCACAGGGCTGGAGGGAGAGGCTGAGCCAGCACGGCTGGGGGCAATGAACAGCACCACATGGAAAGGGAGATCTTCACCTCATCTGCATCTCAGAATATTTCAAAACTAAGCTAGACAGACACAACAGCTTGATCCAGTGCTGGGAATAGTCCTGCTGTGGATATAGTGCTGCTCCAAGTTGAGGCTGGACTGGAGACCTTCAGATATCTGAGAACAGTGATTCTGCAAATCTCCTGCCCCTGCTACGAATTACCCATTGCTCAGTGTCACTCAAAGTTTCCAGAGCTGCCAGAAATATGAGAGAGGAACCCAAATAGCTGTGTCCCTCACAGATCCTGTCAGGGTTAGGTATTTTATCGGTCTCCCAGGCTGCAGCACTGCTCGATAGGTGCAAAATATTGTGGAAAATTATTGAAGAGGCATGTAGAATACAAAAACTTTTCCTTGTGGTGCCCACAAATGAACCAGGCACATCTCCCCAGCCTGTGGGAGATGAAGGGAGGAGAAGAACTGAGGAGACCAAGTGCTTCCCACAAGCCCAGCACATGCTTCCCTGAGCAGTTCCTGTGCTGCCCTGGGAGTGAAGCCCAAACCACCCACAGCAGCACCACCATGGGGATGGGGCTCTGGCCAGTCCTTATACTCACCCCAGCCCCCAAGGGAGAGCTCCCATTTCGACACAACCCCAAGCGTGTGTTGCACAGCAGGGCTCAGTGCTCATGCACCCACCCTGGGGTGATTATCCCACCTTTCCCAGTCTGCCCAGCAGCTGTTGGGCTCCTCTACACAGCCCAGTGGCAGCAGCACCAGCCCTCCTGTGCCCCAGATCGGCTGCCCTTCCAGCCTGGACATCTCTGTGCAAACAGCTGTGCAAAGCCAAAGAGCTGGCAGCACTGGAAGCAGCCAAAGGAGATCTTAGAGAGGGTCCAGAGCTTGGCTGGAGCCTTCACACCATCGGTGTAGCACCAGAGAACCTTCAGCAACCTTAGAGCCTGGGGAGGAGAGCACAGGGTGGCTTGTGGGTGTCTCACCAGGTAGTTCCCATCTCCAGTTTGTAGGCTGGGAGCAATCACCTCCGACAGCCACCTGTTCCTCTCCAGGAGTGTGCCCCCAGCCCCTGCCCCGCACGGTCCCTGTCCCGCACGGTCCCTGTCCCGCACGGTCCCTGTCCCGCACGGTCCCTGTCCCGCACGGTCTCTGTCCCGCACGGTCTCTGTCCCGCACGGTCCCTGTCCCGCACGGTCCCTGCCCCCCGAGGCCGCCGGCGGCTCCTCCCCGGCCGGGGAATCGCTTCCTCCCCGCGGAGCCCACAGGAAGCTCGCTGGTATTTATAGTGCTCTGAGAGCGTCTTGCACAAACTCGGGGAAAAACCTACACGGGCAAAACCAACGGCTGTGCATCCAGGGCTGCACCGGGACGGGTTCTCTGCACCCTCCTGGGCCCTGGGGAGGGTTATAGGACCATGCCCAACATACAGACAAGATGAGGAGCCTTTCCAGGACTATTCCTGGTCTTCTGTGCTGTCTCCTCCTCACGTGTCCCTTCCATCTCCATCTCCCACCATCTGACTTGTGTTCCTGCCTCCTCCATCTTCCTCTTCCCTTCCCCTCATGCTCTGTGTGATCACAGTGAGCTGCTCCCACCTGGCCTGGAGCGAGGAAAGTAACCCCCAAAACACAGAGGATCAACTGCACCGGGGGGGAGGAGAACAAACCTGCTGCTCTGTAGAAGAGTCAGAGCAACTCATCGACAAGTGGCAACATGTATTCATCTCTCCGGGACACAGGGAAGCTGCAGAGAGTGCAAAGACCCCTTCCACCAGGAGTTTGAAGAGGTTGAATTTGAATTCCATCTCAACTGACATAAAATACATGGAAACAAAATTTTGCATTCGTTGTTTTAGAGAATTCCAAGTTTGGAATTCCAAGTTGAGGTCATTTTCTGCTGTCACAGAAGGCAGGAAAATACTGAGATTTCAAAATATCCTCTTCAAAAAGAAACCTGGAAGTGTTTCACTCTGAAAGAGTTCTGAAATAGGTTCAATTACAACTCTGAACTTTTCTTTCCTGAATGAATTCTGATTCATCTGGCCCAGTTCCATGATTTCTTGGTAGGTTTGTGTAAGCTGAGGCAATACCAGTTCCAGGAAATTTTTCCCAGCCAGTTCTGGCCCTAACATGAGTCCACTTCCAAGCCTAGTAATGTTCATTTCCAGTTCATTCCCATCTGACCTGGGGGTATCCTCACCCTTCACTGTGTCCTGCAATCAAGATACGATGGGTGATGATCTTCCTGGCACTTCACCCCAAATGACCCCACCAGTGCTTTTTTCCCCCCATTTCTCTCAGTCCTGCAGCTGGCCAAGTGTGCCCAGCAAAGCTCTCCTGTGGATGGGAGAGGCCCACAGCCAGGATTACCCACCTTCCATTCCAGAGGGATGCAGAGGCACACAGAGCCTGTCCTGGGTGTGCTCGGAGAGCCCTTGGAGGAGCTGAACTGCTGCATCCTGCCCAAGGCTGTCCCTCATGGGTAAAGCTGCAAGCCCAAGGTGACCCACTTGTGGCTGGTTGTGCTCAGTCTGTGCCTAGAAGTGCTCTTGTTACCTAAAAATCATGTCAGGGAGCCAGTGCTGCCTCTGGCACAGGAAAATAGAGCCTTTGCTACATCACCCAGCTGAGGAGATAAACAACTTATTCCTTGTTCCTCCATCATGAACATGGAATTGGCTCTCCCAGCTGAGCTGGGAGTGGTCAGCATGGACTCAGTCCACTGGAGCCATGGGCCTTCCTGTGTCACTGAGCTGTTCCACCAGGATCAGACCCATTCTAGGGACAGGCAGGCTCTCATGTTTAACAAACCTGCTGTGTGTGAAAACTTTTTCCAGCAGAAAAGTGTTCTTTGCCCCCTCCTCCTGTGTCTCAGCTCTGCAGCAGCACAGCTTAAGGAGAGAGAGCAGAAAGAGCTCCACGAGCATCAGCCCCAGGGGGAGAGGCTGCACAGCATCACTGAGCAGCTGTGCTGAGACCAAGGCTGGAATTTACCTTCCAGAAATGATGTCTAAAGCCTGTGTGCAATGGGGAAAATGTTTACTTTAGGGTCACTGTCTGCACTGCAGGGCTTTCAAACAGTGCTCGGTGCAGAGCAGAAGGAAGAACAGCACAAGACTCTATCTTCCTATTCCAGGGCAGGCACATTTCCCAAGAATTCAGCAGGATTGAGTGAGACAAGACAGTAGCAGTCTCTGCATGCAGCTGTCATGACTGTGCTGGTGTAAGAGTTGTCCCAGCTTACTTGTCCCAGCTCTCATGGCTCCACTGACACCACTTGCTCCCTCCCAAATACCAAGGTGGCACATACGTACCCTGCAGAGGCCAACCAAGCCTTGCTTTGAGGGATTAACATTCATCCCATGTTTCTCCATCGGCACCCCCAGCCACTGGCAGCTGGGCAGCACAGCTGGCTCCTGGCAGGGCAGGCAGAGGCTGAGCACAGCCTCACTGTCTGTGGCCACAGCAGTGCTCATGACCCTCCCACAGGCATTTTGGAGGGGTCACAGAGCTGATTTTGGGTGTCAGATCATTACAGCACTGTTTCTGAGGATGTCAGACCTATAGCAGTGCTGCTGGTTCAGGAGCGAACCCCAACAGACTCCCGTGCTCACGTGAAATCAGACCACACTCAAAGCCCACCAGGACAGGCCCAAGGAGTTGCATTTCTGGAGGGCTGCAGTCTTCAACCTTGTTCACATGCAGTCTTCGTTTGCATTGAAACCAGAGCTGGTTACAGGCCACGTGGCTGGAAAGGAAATCCATTCACAGGATCACCAAAGATGAGAGAGAGAAAAAAACCTGACTTAGTTGCTTTTTTAAGCAGGAAAGGAATCAGGAACAAAAAGCCAGTGCAACCTGAGTGCCAGCCAAGTGCAGGGTCGGTAATGGCTCAGCAGGGCAGTGGGAAGTGGCACAACCCCAGTCCTCAGCTCTGCACGGGGACCTGTTCCCTCCTCTGCACCAGCAGCTCCTGGACCTTCATACAACCATCAACACCCCCATCACTGCTGTATCCCAGCAAGGCAAGACAGAGTTTCTATTCCCACTCACACCTTGAATCCTGGAGTCAGTTTTGGGCCTCTCATGACAAGAGAGATATTGAGGGTCTGAAGCGTGTCCAGGGAAGGGAACGGAGCTGGGAAGGGGCTGGAGCAGCAGGAGCAGCTGAGGGAGCTGGAGGGGCTCAGCCTGGAGAAAAGGAGGCTCAGGGGGGACCTTCTGGCTCTGCAACCCCCTGACAGGAGGGGGGAGCCAGGGGGAGTTGAACTCTTCTGCCATGTCTCAATTGAAAGGACAAGAGGAAGTGGCCTTAAGTTGCACCAGGGGAGCTTCAGGTTAGATATAAGGAAAAAAATTCACTGAAAGAGGAGTCAGGCGTTGAAATAAGTTCCAGGGACGTGATGGAGTCACCGACTCTGGATGTGTTCAAGAGGAGTCTGGATGTGGCATTTGGGGATATGGGGTGATTGTGGTGGTGCTGTGTTGACAGTTGGACTTGAAGGTCCTTCCAGCCTCGGTGATTCTGTGATATTGCAGGATGCTGGGTCCTCAGGAGGATCAAGGTAAATGCTCAGCACTGGGGCATCTCATCTTAAAATATGCAGCTGCCCAACTCCTGACACCATTGCCTCAGTTCACAGGGCCACTTGCTGTGACAAGGAGTCACATGCCCAGCAGCCATGGATATGGGAGAACGGGACAAACTTCTGCAAGGACCAAGCATGTTCAAATCTGAGCCCCCTCAGCTGTCTGCTCCAGCTCAGGGCTTCCTCCTCAGTCCCTGGGGATGATCCTTCACAGGGGCCGTTCCTGTCCTGCAGCACACCTGCCTCTGACAGCACCACTGCAGGAAGCCCTGAGGCTTGTGCTGCTTCAGAGAAAGGAGGGGGCAGATGACTAAGACTATCTGCACTTTCTCCACTTGTACCATCCCACACCATCCCATCCTATCCCGTCCCACCACATCTCACCTGTGGTATCAGGGGCACCAACACAACAGGAAACCAAGAAGGACTACACTAAATAGCATTTTACTTTAGAGGCACAATACGTGCAATATATGTGGAATCTGTGCTACAGCTCCAAATTCAGGACTTTTTTTTGGATTAGCAGAACTTGTCATCATGGCTGCAATGAGCTGACTGTTCCAAAATACCGGCAGGGAACATGGGAAAGGCTTTTGCTGTGACAGAACTCAAACTGGCATGGATATTGCCATTTTTCTGGTGTCATTCCTCAAAGCTGAGCCCACGGGGGCTGTCATCAAACACACCACACACCCTCCTTTAGCCTGCTGCCCCTCTCTCAGTGTATTTTCCATGGCCTCAGATTCTCCTGGCAGAGTGCTGAGATGATCTGCCTTTGCCCTTAAACAATTCTCTCTCCATCCTCTCTGGGAAAGACCCAAGCTGAGGCTGCATCTTGGAGATAACTGCTAACACAGGAATATTTGCACAGGTCTCTCTCCTGGAGCCAGGCCAAGCTGCCTGTGGTTTGTGGCCGGCAATAACAAACGTTACAGCAGAAGACAGTATTTGTTTAACTGCTTGTTCTGTCAATGCAGCAGCTTGCAAAAGCCCAAAGATTGCACAGCCAGAGCTGGCGACATGTCGGAAATGGTCTGTTCTTGCACCAAGAGCAGGGACTGTTTTCCTGCAAGCATCTACCAGGCTTCACTGCCCTGGAGACCAGGGGGTGTGAGGGTGGGCTGGGGGTGCTCCAGAACCTCTGCATCCCTGTTACACTCTGAGCTCGGAAGTCTCCAGCATAAGACTGTGCCCTGCCCTGCCTGGGTCTGACCACACCTTCAGCAAAAGCCTCTGCACTTCAGGTCTTGCCCTGTGGAAGCCCAAAGCTCCATCTATGGGATGCTCAGTGAGCCAGGCAGCTCCTATCAAGGTGCAGCAGTGTGAAGCCCTGGAAGCAACAACCACCAAGATACATGGCCTTCTCAAAATGCAAATAATGACAAGTCTCAGGCAGCACAGCTCTCTGCACAGTCTTTTTTTCAGCCCTCAAGGAAGCTCCTTTGGGATGCTCCACAGGGCATCCAGCAGTTTGGTGTTGGTCCTCTCTCGGCCTGAACTGTAAAACTACACATGAGTTGCTCCACTCTGGACACTCAGCAGACTCTGACACAAGAGATCCTACAGGTTTTTTGGACCACTGAATCTCATAGACTGGATGTGGCATCACCTTGAGAAAAAACTTCGGGTGAAGACAGGCCTGTCCTCCAGCTCCAGCTATCCTTGCATTGTCCTATTTTAAAGTTCTTACAAGCTAAAGAGCTGTCTCCAGGCAGGAAGATCTTCCTTGAGTCTCATGTGAATCCTTCTTCCTGCAGCTGAAGCCTCTAAGTCAGCAGCTGGGCACCATGATCATGGCAGAAAGATTCATCCTCCACCTTCCCAGCAATCCCCTGTGGATTTGAAGACTGTTTCCTGCCTTCCTCTGCTGTCCCTTCTCCAGGGTAAACACCTCCAGCTGCCAGGGCCCTGCTGGTTATTGATAAACTTAAAACACTCCTCAGCAGATCCACATCTTCCTGAAGTGCTGGGGCCTCAGGAATTCCCTCCCTGAAGGGTTCCCCATTCACAGCCATCCCATCAGATCTGCTCCTTTGTGCCAGGACCAGACTGAGCCAGAAGTCACCATACATGTTTGTGGGATTGCAGCACTGCAGAACTGGCTCAGCTCCCCCTGTTCAAGACAGGTTCATACACCAGAGCAGGGAAGGTTCAATAACCAGAAGTCCCAGTACAGGGTTGACCCTTTGACCAGAGGCACAGTGTGAACTGTAAGAAAACCTCCAGCAGACAACTCTGTGTTCATTTCAGCTCCTGCTGTCTTGCTGATGTTTTCTCAGCATCTGGCAACAACACAGTGCCAGGTGGAACATTATCCACTGGTATTAGTACATAGCCTAGAGCCCTGGAATGGCACAGGTTGCAAAATCAGAGAGAATCAGAATTGGTGTGTTTTCTGGAGCAGCAGATCTAGCAGGTACCTGTGTCTGTGGGCTCCTGCCAGAATGCAGGTAGGTTCTCTGGTGGAGCTTGGGAGTTCAAGAAGTGTTTGGACAATGCTCTCAGGCACATAGTATGATTCTTGGGGTGTCCTGTGCAGTGCCAAGAGTTGGACTCAATGATCCTTGTGGGTCCCGTCCAGCTCAGGAGATTCTGTGGTTGTTTGATTCTAGGAAGAGGTGCACACAATGTACCTGGCACACACCCAGGACCCTGTCCCTGCAGAGCACTTCCATGGCCTCCTTTGCAGCCCAATCCCACTTTCCTCTTTGTGAAAAGCTTCAGTTTCTTTCTTTGGTGGCTTGAGTTTGCTGTGAACCAGAATTGAAGTGTTGAGCTGGAAAAGCTGCCAGTTTGCTCCTCAGAATAGCAGCTCTATTTCCTAAGCCTTATTTATAAACTGCTGCTGTTTGGGGTTTTTATGACAAAGATAGTGAGTTCAGGAAATCAGCAGTGGCTTCTGTTATCTGGAGCACAGCCACACAAGAGAGGGAAAAGGGTGTCACACTCCAGGAGCCTGTTCATGGAAACTAGTATCTCAGTGCTTTGCCTCTTGAGAACCAGATATTTATAACATATTCTCTTCCTGCTCCTTGCTGTCACCAGCTCCAAAACTTGCTCATAGTTTTTCACTCCACAAAAGGACCAGCAGGGGAAGGCTGCCTCTCTTCCCTTCCTCCTTTTCCATGTGTAATTCATTGCTCACACCTTGCACAGACCAAACACCAGGGATTGCAGCAGCTCGGGTTGTCTCCAGTGGCCCTTCCTACCTACTGGTGTGCTTTGTCCTGGCCTTGGGGGTTCCCCCATCAACCCAGGCAATGCCTCACACTCCCCTTCACAGGCACAGCCCAGGTCCACACTGACATGCCCCACACTGCTGGGGCAGCTCAGCCACAGCAGAGGGACCCCGGGAGGAGCGGTGGGGGATGGACAGACACAGGGCACCGGCTGCCCCGGGGTGGGCAGACCCCGGGTGTCACGGTAGCCAGAGAGTAAGTACATGGGCACCCACAGTAGGTCCAGCTCCCTAATGCAGACTGCAAATATATCAGTGAGACATAGCAGTGAGCAGCAGAACCCTCCAAGGCATCCCCACAAGAAGAGAAGTTGCTTGGAAGCTCAAGGAGATCTCAGAGAAGCAGTACCCAGAAACATCTGCACAAACTGCAACACAGCAAAGATGTGGAGTTATTGGAGCAGGTCCAGTGCAGGGCCAAAAAATGAAGGGATTGGAGCATCTTCTATATGAGGAGAGGTTGGGAGAGCTGGGACCCTTCATGTCCAAGAGATGGTCATGCCCTGAAGCGCAGAGCTGATGAGGACAGAGGACCCTCTGGCCCAGGAAGAGGAGCCCACAGAAGCAAAGGACAGGGCAGGGATGCCAGAGCAAGGCTTGTTGAGCTGGGAGACTTTAGGGCTCACAACAAGGTATCTCTGCAGAGGCCACCTGTGAGACCTGTGCTCCCAGTCCTGCCGTGACAGCGAGTGTGGGCAGCCCCTGTGAGCAGTGCAGACCTTTGCAGGGATTCACACCTTGATCTGAAGGTTTGGATCAACTTTGTTCTAACACAGTGCTCTGGCCAGAGCCCTCCAGGGTGCAGCTACAGACTTTACCACATCCCAGGTACAGTGTCTTAAGGCAGCTGCTCTGGGGACAACAGCTGAGTGGGAGCTTGCTGCCAGCCCAGCCCTGAGAGAGCAGCAAGTGCATTCAGCTACCAGAAAAGCTACCTGTGTGTGGACCCCCTCACCTGCATTGTCCTCTCCTTCTCCCACCATCACCTGGTCCAGAACACACCCAAAGCTCAGGGACCCAAATGCTGCACATGTCCAAAACATGGGCAACACCTGCCACATTCCTGAGCAGTGACACTGGGGCACCCAGTCACAAGCTCAAAAGCATTCCCCTGTGGCCATAAAGCAGAGACTATGAAATGCACGTCAAGATCGAGGTGAACCCATGGAACACCTGCATCTCCCATGTTGTCTCCAGTGAATGGTGATCATTCCAGGAGTGCCTGCAAAGTTTGTGTGCTAAGAGTGTCACCTGCTACCACACCTTGAGAAGGAAACTCCATACCCACTAGCACCAACTATCCCAACACCACCGTCCCTGAAGCCCTGGCAGGAGAAACTTAATGCAGAGCAAGGAACTTCAAACCTTTCACAAGCCCACTGTGTGGCCGTGGCAGCAGGAGGAGGGTTTCTCTCCCTGCCTGGCACTCCTCTGCTTTCACCAGCTTGTCCCTTACACAACAGATGCCTTCAGCAATCAGCGTTCCCAAAAAGGGCAATTGAGTTTTAATCCTGACAATGGCAGCGGCAACATGAGCTGTTTTCCTAACACCACATATGCCAATAGCTCCCATGGATTTCAGTGGATACTGGCCAGGAACGTGCATTTTCCAATAGCACGTATTTTCAGGTTGCTCCCAATAAATGAATAAGTCACTTAAGCATCCAGACCATTTTCTTCATGCAAAAAGAAAACCCGTCCACTTGACAATTGGCCTTCCTCTGGCCACAAGCCCCCCTGCTTTGGCTGACCTCCATATCCACTGCACCAGGCCAGCAGTGCTGCTTGAGCCCACTGCCACGCCAGTGACATGACAAGATGACTAAAGCCCAGGCAGGCAGCAGCAGGAGGGCTGCTCTGTAAGATAGGCACAGCCACGCTTCTCTCACCACAAACACCAACAGATGTTTTCTTCTTTATTTCTAAAGTCAAGAGGAGGTCCTGCTCCCTGTCAGCTTTTACCACGATAAAAAGGAGAATGGATGACGCAAGAAAAAATTTGTTCTTTATTTCTTCAAAATGAAACAAACATTTTCATGCATAAGTTTTGCCATTAACCAAAAAAATACCAATTGGTGAAATCCCTGGTTTAGCTGACAGGTTTTTCTGCTGAAGCTTGTCCTGAGAAGAAATGTCGTGTCCAGCTCCAGAAAGAAGTTGTTGCAGATGAAGGAAACAGCAACACACTCCCACAAATATCTTCTCCCCAGCACTGTCTGCAGCCTCCTGAGGTGCTTCAGGCTCTGACAAGGACCCTCACTGATGCCAGTTCTGATGCCAGCTCTTTCCCTTCTCTATATAACCAGCAGTTTTTCACACAGCAGTAACTCACAGCTCTGTCCTGTCCTATCCCAACCTAGTGAAGACTCAGGGAATGTCACCAGCCCACAACCTAAGCCAGGGGCCAGCAGAGTTCACCAGAGGCTGCAGGAGGGGACCAGCTGGAGGACAAAACCTGGGGATTTGTCTCCCAAAGCCCAGCGAAGGGTTTAGAGGGGAAGCCATACAAGGAGCAGCTGACATCACCTGGCCTGTTCAGCCCGGACAAGAGCAGGCTGAGGGCAGAGCTCAGCAGGGGCTGCAGCTCCTCCCAAGGGGCAGCTCCGATCTCTGCTCCCTGTGACCAGTGACAGGACCCAGGGAACGGCTGGAGCTGTGTCAGGGCAGGCTCAGGTTGGATCTCAGGAGAAGGTTCTTCCCCCAGAGGCTGGTTGGGCACTGCCCAGGCTCCCCAGGGCAGTGGGCACAGCCCCAAAGCTGCCAGAGCTCCAGGAGGGTTTAAAAAACCCTCTCAGGTTCATGGTGGGATTGTTGGGGCATCCTGTGCAGGGCCAGGAGTTGGACTCGATGATCCTTGTGGCTCCCTTCCAGCTCAGGAAGGTTCTATGGTTCTGTGAAGCCCCTACCTGCTGCAAGCTCAGCCCACAGCCACACAACCCTCTGTGCACAAAACACACACGTGAGAGCCTGAAGGTCTCCTCTGGCAGCAAAGGCTGTGCTGCTCTGCCCTGGCTTTGGAGGAGCTGCTCCCCAGGCAGTACCAGGGCTGTTCCCAGGGGCACAGACCAAGAGGAGCAGCTCCTGCTGCAGGCAGCCACAGGACTGGCACAGCTTCACATGGCCACAGCTGAGTCCAACTCTGGTCACTGCAGAGCTGAAGTCCAGCCACCCAAACAGGCCCTGCACGCAAGACACACTCCACACTCCAACGTCTGTCATGCCAATCAGGTGACAACACCATGATTTGTTTTCAGGAATACTGAGCTAGTGAATAACAAAAATAGGAACCTGACAAACAGGTCCCAGTGACCTGGATCCCAGGCAGCTCTCCCAGGATAAAACTTTCAGTTGCCCTGAGTCACCTGCCCCGTTCCTCCCATGGCCACGCGAACCAGAGCTGCTGGCACCGGCCCATCCACAAGCTCCCATCTTCCCGGGGCTTTGCAGAGTCCCTGCTCAACACCTGGACTGATTAGGAAGTGGAAAAGCACTTGGGCATCCTAATGCAGTCAGGGGAGTGAGAGGAGCAGGAGCAAGGTTGGAGAAGCATTGTCATAGCCATGAGGGTCTGGAAACACCAGGGAGAATTTTGTTGCTACATCAACCCTGGGAAAACAACCGCTGGCATCTGAAAAGGAGGTTGCATAACATGAAGGAAAGAAAAGGCAGATAAACAGCAACAGCTATTCCTGATGATAATGCAAAACCAGCACACTACATCCCCCCCAAAGCCTCACCACCATGGCCCTGACTGTCCCAACCTCCAAATGCAAGGCAGTTGCGTGAGGCAAGAGCAGACCAGAGAAACCGCCACAGCTAATCTGCCTCGGGACAGCAGCAATGCAGGCACCTGGAGATAAGAAGAAATAACCCCAAACCTTTCTGGCTCTGCCCCAGAGGACGCTGGGTCTCACAGGACCAGCATTTGGGCGGGAAAGCCCCACTGCTGTGCATCTCCACTGATCCCACTGCCACACACCAGGTCCTGGGAGGAACGGGCAGAGGGACAGGGCATGACAGGGAGATACAAAGAAGAGGTAGCCTTGACCCATGATAATACAGGACCCAGTAGGCTCCTCACCAGAGAAACCACAGCCCTGCTCTGTCCATCTGTACCTCAAATCCAGCCTGAGGGAAATCGCAGTGATCAGGACATCCAGAGTGGCCATGCAGGGAGGACTATAAGCCTGGGCAGTGATGTGAGCCAGGCCTTGGGGAAAGCAGTTTCTCACCCTGAAGCAGACCTATAGGTCGCTCACATGAGAGGGGATCAGTCCTTGGCTTGTCTTTTGCAGGGAAAGGACACTGCAGGACCTGGACAGGACAGTCATGGGACTAAAGGGACTGGTAAGAGAAACACCAACAGAACACGAGCAAGGCCTGAGCAGGCTGGTGGCCCAGCTGTGGCCAGTAGCAGGACGGGGTCAGTGCCTGGGGTTTCCTTGGCTGTGGCAAACCACGGGACTGTGCTGGGGAGGGCTGACAGCACGGGGAGGAGGTGAGTGGTGCCACGTGCAGCTGAGGCAGGAGCTGGTGACGCGTGGCCCCGCAGCCGCAGAGGCTGTGCAGGCAGAGGCTGTGCAGGCAGACCGGTCTGGCAGGCTGCCTGCTCCTGCTGCGGGCCAGGGTCAGGCTAGGAGTGTTCAGGCTGCCAGCCCTCTCCAAAGCAGGACTGATTTTCTGTTGTCAGACCCCGCAGGGAGGTCCGTGAGAGCTCGCGGGGAGATAAATGGGATTGCTGGGCAGAGTGGGGACAGGCAGCTGGGTGGGCTGGGGGTTAGGTACCACACTATCTGTGTTGAGGTTGGTTCTGCTGCAGGATTAGAAGCCCTTCAGCCCTTTGAGGCTGAAATGCAGCCCACACCAGCCATGGTATAGACCTAACCCCAAAGTAGATGCCCTGGCACAAGTGCTGCAGGAAAGAGCCAGGATGCTGAGCGGGACCTCACCGAGTGCCCACCCCACCCTGCAGGGCATCAGCAAGGAGAGCCCAGACCCCACTGCCCATCCTGCTCCCTGCCAGTCCTGGCCCCAGCCCACAAGGACATCCAGGGAAGCACGAGGCGGTGCCGGGCTCGCTCTGGCCACTCTCCCCAAGACCAGGAACCAGGAGCAGCAGTGGAGCAGGAAGCAGAGGAAAGCAAACAAGAGAAAACAGTCGAGGAAGCTCGTGTCTCATTCATGTGTGTCTCAGCCAAAGTCCAAAGCAGGAGGCACTTGCAAAGGACGCTGGAAGAATTCCAGTGATGTTATCTGCCCCCACAAGGCAAGATTAGCCCAGAGGGAAAAAAAAAAGAAGTTGTTTACAAGCAGGGCAAGCCAAGCTCCAGGCACAGGGGTCAACTGTGCCTGTTGCTCTGGAGGAAGCACCAACCCCTCCATGCTCTGGCCTCAATCACCTTTGCACCCTTTGGTGGCCCTGGCAGGTGAGATGCTGCCAAAGGGCATGTGGGCCCACGTGGCTACTCATGCACACAGGAAGCCGTGCATCCCCCAGTGCGTGTGAGAGGAGCTTGCACACCCACCACCTGCACACTTGGCAGGTTCCCACAGAGCTGAAAGGAGGCACAGTCTTCCCTTCCTTGGCATCTTTGCTCCCAAACCCCAGAAGGGTTAATGACGAGCCCAGTTTCCCCAAAGCTGGCCACCAGCTGCAGGTCAGTCCCTGCACCCAGCGGGGCTATCAGGGTGCTTGGCTCTCTCCCATGGGCTGTTTGCACTGCTGGTTCTGTCTAACACCTCCTGCCTTCTAGGAAGTGTTTCCATCTAAATGCAGATGAGGAATCACCATGTCCCTCCTGGGCTCTTTGCTTTTCCTCCTTAATCTTTGGGGGTTTTAAATCTTAATGAAAAATCTTTCCTGCTGTACACCCAGAGAACTGGTCTCAGTGAAACCCACACTCATCCCACCTCTCTCCCGAGCACCAGTCTAGGAGATATTTGCCCAAGGAAGCTTGGCACTGGCACGAGCCTGTCCCTGCCCCACATGTACTGAGGGAAGGTACACCACCATGACTCCAGGCAAAGTCCTTCCCTGTAAATCACCTGTGGGGTCACAACTCCACAGACACAGCACCAGGCCAGCAGTGTCTGGGGCACCTTCCCAGGAGACACTGCTCTGTCCTGCTCTCAGCAGCCCCCAGGGAGCTCAGATCCACCACGCCTCCCTGCTGAGCCACAGTGGGACCCTCAGCCCTGATCACAGCACAGGTTCTTCACATCCTGCCCAGTCAATGGTGCTTGTCACCTCAATTGTCCACAGCAGACACATCTAAGGACAAGAAATAGATTTGGTAACAGGTGTCTGAAATAATTTGCTGTTGGCCAGTCCTCTTTGTCAGAGACATCTGTAAGTGTAAATCTGCATCAAGAAGCTCAATATTTAATTTAACTTGTAAGTCTTGGCTTGTTAACATACTTATTTAAAGCCCAACTGGAGAAACTCCACTGGAATTTGCTCCTGCTTCAGTATTTATAGCACCATGATCTCTGCTGGACTTCTCAGCTTTAGAGTCAAAGTTTGCAAACCACTCTGATCATCCTTAAACAAAAAAATGAAAGTGCATTGCACCCCTTCTCATCTCCTGGTTGCCAATAAATGAGTCTGCTGGGAAAGCATTAGTTGTGCAGGAGACTCACTAAGATCCTTTCAGATCTGGTATAGAGACCTCCAGCAGCTGATAGTGAATATTTGATTAAAATGAATGTCCCAACATGGTCAAACATTAGGCAGGAAAACTTTCAACCCCTTGGCAGTGCAGGGAGAGGCAGAAGAGATGTGCCCTCAGCCAGGCCTTGAGGGAATCAGACCGTGGCAACCCTTCCACCAGAAAGGGAAAAGCAGGCACTGTGGGGTGGGCAGGGTGGGCTCTGGGCCACTCCTAGTCCAGTCTGTTGAGCCACTCTGTGCCTGGTTCATGGCCACTCTTTCTCCCCAGGAGCCTGAACCACCAGGGAGGAGCTGACTATGGGCTGGTGAGCTGCTGTAGCAGCTGCTGCCCATCCCCACCACCACCTTCCTCAGGGAGCTGTCCTGCTCTTCCTTTTCCAAGTACCCAAAATGTAGGTGCCACCTTTGCGTGATGGGGACGGACCAAATGAGGACAGAAAGCTTAAGGAGAAAAAGGCAGGTGGGAGCTGCCACAGGTGACTGCCTGGTGTTTAACAGCTGATCCTCCTGAGAACTGAGTACACTGGTATTTTCCACCCTTCAGCAAACAGTGGTGCTTTAGTGATCCAGATCTGGACTCATCCAACCCAAGATCTTCCCAAATGCCACAGTAAATCAGCTGCTAGGCCTATGGGAGTTACTGCAAGCCAACAGCAGGCAAGAGGAGCAGCTCCCCTGGAGCCTGGCATCTCCTGGAAAAACAATACTTCAGGAATACTTTGTGATGCAGCTGAGAGCTACGGAGAGTTTAAATTGATGTGGAGGTGAGTTATGCACATAAGCCCATGGTGAGAGCCAGGTACAGCAATGTCAGACAGTGATACTTGATGGATCTCAGTCCGGGTCACACCTCTATAGATTTCCAGCCTCCCTTTGTGCATTTCTAATCTCTATATTTCTCCCTTAGTGCACATGGGGATTGCAAAGGGGGCTCTGCTGGACATCTGTCCCTCAAAGCCAAGTTTCTGTCCTGACCTGATATTTCAAATTGCTTTAGCATTTTTCTGCACACCTCAATTGCTTTGAAACTTGCAGGAGCTCTGTCGGGCCAAGCATTGAGTGGGAATCCAGTAGTCTTTGAATCATGGGAGGCCTCAGATCCTTCCATTTACACCCAAATTCATATCTCACATCACTACTCAAATTCTTCTGCGATCTCCATGCAAAGGTACCTCACACCTCACGGCAGTGGGTGGGTTGTAAACTGAAATGCATAGTGAGAGTCATTTGGTCATAGGTAATTCCCCAAAAAATCCTCAACCCACTGTCCATTCATTAGTACATCTTGCATTCTACAAAGCTTTTTTTAAAATGTTCTTTTCTTTTTCCTCCCCCCAGAACTAAGGACCTCAGGCTCATGAAAAAAAAAACAACTGAGATCAGCAACTGGAATTAGCAAGAACCAGTTCTGATACATGGAAAACCTTGCAAGACAAAAGTCTTCACATCTCTGCTTACAAAAAGCACGTGCCTGTGCCACCTCTCATCCCTGGGGAGCTTGGGAACAGGATTTTACCACCAGAATACCACTGGAGCCGTGCAGTCGGTGCGTGATGATCAGGGATCAAGTATGAGGAGGGAACATTTCACATAAACAGAATCATAGGTAACACAGAGCTGTGCAAGGTCTGCAATGTGCTGGTGGTCAGGTCCCTGAACTGCTGCCCACCCACATGGATTGACCTGGGACACAGACACACGGGCGGTGCTGCCACATCCCTAGTCATGCCAAGCCAAACTGGTGCCACTGGAGCTACAATCTTTTGCATTAATCTAATTCCCAGCATGGGTAATCCACCCCTGATAACACAGGGCTGATGATACCAGTACAGCCAGCCTGGGGAAGTCCCATGTCAGGAAGCTGTGAATGACACACTGCTGTGGTGACTTCAGCCAGGGCTGGCTGACCCACGGCCCCAGGGCTGGCTCTGGCAGTTTATCTGCTTTCCCAGAAAGGCCAGTGTGTCTGTGGGCTGATGACAGATGGCAGGCCAGAGGGGAGAGACACAAGCCTGGGGTTAGATGGGTGACACACAGTGCTTGTACATACGGCTGCAGTGGTTTGGGTCTTCAGTCCCCCAGACCTCAGCAGGACAAGGACCACTGCTTGTTCTGGGCCAAAAAGACCAGTGAAAAAGGTGCTACCAGAACTGGTCAGCCCTTTCTCAGCTCTGCCCCCAGCCACTGGCTGGACAGTGTGAAATGCAGCCTGCCAGTCTACACTGATCCCTGTAAAATAAAATATTACTGCTTCAAGAACAGGAGCCATCAGAACACAGAGCACAGAGGATGGCACACACATGGCAAACATGGGGGCTGTGGATCTGTGGGCCCCTCTGCCCACTGCAATGCTTCCCATCCTCCTATCCCCGTGTCCCCTCTCAAACACCCTGGGTTATGCTGAGGAAATATCTAAGGACAATGGCACAAGCTGGATGAGAGAGCTGATCCCAGCCAACACAGCTCTATTTCTGGTCAAACTATTTTCAGACTGGATGAGTTGCTGATCTGGCTTACCCTTCCCAAAGGAGATGGGACATGAATGAGGGCAGAGATGAGTGGACCTTCACACTTGCGTACAGCAAGAGTGTCCTCTCATATGCTAATTTGTTTCCACAATGAGGGGCCATTTACCACCTTTGGGGTCTTCTGTAATGCAGATGGCTGTGGACGGCCCTTTCCCACCTGTTACTCCTGTCCAAGAATTTCTGGCCCTGACCAGGTCTTGCAGGACACACCACACCTCTCCTCCAAGTGAGAGATGTTTTCATGGCTGGATGACTCTGAAAAGAAGAGGGCAGGCACTCCCTCATGTGCAAAACAAACTGCATTTGTTCCTCACCTGGGTGTGCATCTGCACGAGAACTCGCAGGCAGGCAGGTATATGTGTGTAAGCATGAGTTTATTAGCACTAAAAATGCATTTGTCAAAATCTCTAGAGTTAAAAAACAATCATTACATAATTACATCGAATAATTAACCAACTGATTCATCAGCTAGAGGCTCACCAATAACACCTGAAACCCATCCCAGCCACTTTACAAGGCAGAAGGTGGCACAAACAAAAGCGACTCCCAAAATGTCCTGGAGGTTTATGGCCCTGTGCTCTGTCAAGTAAGAGAAGACACTTTCCATTCCTGGCTGCTGGCCTCTGGAAGCAGAAGGCTCCTGGTCATTATCTGCTCTGAGCTGCTGGTTTACAGTGTTTTGATACAGAGATATTCTCTATAAGTAACCCTTCAGGTCAGTACTGTGGCTCGGCACTCACCCAAGGTGCCCGTGCTGCCTGACTTGGTCTCTTCATGGTGGTATGAACTTAGACCTCATCTCTCAAGTTATACAAACTTGAGAGGCAACTTGAGGCAACAAAAAACCCCTTGGGCATCCTTTGAAACCCTTTGTTGGCACTTCCTTCTGTTCACCAGGGTCCATGAGCACCATGAATATGCAGAACACCTAAAACTCCATCAAACAACCTGCTCCAAGCCTCCAGAAAAGATCTGTCAGGCATTACCAGAGCCATGGTCTGTAATGCTGGTTAAGGGCTGCCTGGGAGGACAAAGACAGAATGAAGTTGGGGAAGCAAGTTCAACTTTGTCATCCCCTGCCTTCTAAGCAAGTAACGATGCAACACTAACATCTTTTAAAAAGCAGTCTCTGGGTTCCTTCAAAACACAAAACACAAGAGGAAGATCACCACTGTTCTTTCATACACTACTGGAACACACCAGGTCCTGTAGAGAGCACCAGTGCTGCCATAGTCTAAGCCCATGGTGAGATAATTTGGCTGGTACAGTTCAGTGGGTGGGCATGTGGCTTGCATTGGGACCCCATGAGCCAAAGCTCATCTCAGAGGTGCAAAAGACACTGCTACAGACCTGTAGCAAACCTGTGTGTGACAATCCCCTTGGTACCAGGTGTGTGTGGAAGGTTGGTGCATCCTTGCTAGGAAGGTGCTTCTGGCTGAGTAACCAACCACCCAACTGATGACCCCAACTACCCTCGGCCCTGAGAGCACCTGACAAAGGTGCGTCCTAAGCACAAACAGGGAGCTCAGCACAAGCTTCTCAGCGGGACCTGAGGCACAGGCAGCGTGTGAGTGGGTACAAAGGCCTGGGCAGAGCGACACCGAGAGGGAGGGGGAAGGCACCGGAGGGGTGACTCTCTCCCTCCAGAGAGCCGATCTGGGGCCGTTTGCGCTGTCAGAGGCACGGAGCGGCGGGGCTGCCGTGCCGGGCAGGGACGGGCCGTGCCGGGCAGGGACGGGCCGTGCCGGGCAGAGCCGCCCCTCCCGCGGGGCCGGACCCGCCCGCGCTCCAATGGGCGCCGGGGCCTCCCCGCGCCCGCCCCGCCCGCGCTCTATAAGTGCGGGAGCGCGGCGGCAGCGCCGGGCCAGCGCAGCCGAGCCCAGCCGAGCCTGGACCAGCGGAGCCGCTGCCGCAGGAGCCCCGGACCGGTGCGTACCGTGCGGGCACTGCCCGGGGCCGTGCCGAGGGTCCCCGCGCTCCCCGGCCCGCGGAGGGAGCGGAGCGGTGCCTTCCCTTCCCCCCGGGCGGAGGTCGGGGCTCTCCGGGATCTCCCGTCGGAGCCGGCTCGGCGGGAGCGGGACGCGGTGTCGTCCCCGGGAACTGTGCCTGGAGCCGCTGTCGCCTCACCGGGACCCGGAGCCATGGCCGAGCACATGATGATGCCCATGAGCCACGGGGGCACCGGCCTGCAGAGCTACCGCGTGGGGGTGAGCGGGCTGCAGGGACCCCCGCAGCACGGGCAGCATGTGCTCAGGACGCTGCCCGCCGCCGCTCAGATGATGCCCTACGGGGGGGCCGGCATGGACGGGCCGATGAGGCCGAGACCCGGCCTCGGCGGACAGATGGGCCACCACCAGATGCAGAACGCGATGATGTTCAATGGACCGAGTCAGCAGCAGCAGTACATGGGGCCGGTGGGCACCCAGCAGCTCATGGCCAGCATGCACCTACAAAAACTCAACACCCAGTACCAGGGCCACCCGCTGGCCATGAGCAACGGGCCCATGGGAGCTGGTGCCCAGCAGTACAGAGTGGGGCCGGGCCAGCACCCGGGCATGCAGCACATGCCCTCACCAGCGCTGACGTTGAATGTTATGGACACTGATCTCATAGATGAGGAGGTCTTGACATCCCTTGTCCTGGAACTGGGGTTGGACCGGATTCAGGAGCTGCCAGAGTTATTCTTGGGACAGAACGAGTTCGACTTCATTTCAGACTTTGTTAGCAAACAGCAACCTAGTGCCATCAGCTGCTGAGGGGCTTTGAGCTCCTCCTTGTGTCTTGGTGGTTTTGAGTTTGTTTCTAAATTCTTTCTTCACCTGCCATTCTCCTCCCTTCCCCTGCCTAACCCTGTCCTGGATTCCCGCCCTCCCCAAAGGGACAATCATCGGACACTGGCTTGCAATGGATTGCTTTTCTCTTTTGTGTGGTTTTTCTGTGTGGGAGTTCCTGAAGAGGGGGTGTTCACCCTAAACAGAGCAAGATCAGATCAAGAGCTCCTGCTGTAGAACTGCCTCTAAATGGCATTAACAGGATTTCTGGCTTAAGTAGAAATAATGGACTTATGACTTTCCACAGCTAGGCTTGGAGCACAAGAAGTGATGGGCAGCTGGCAGCCCTGCCGGGAGCTGGATTTGCTCAAGGATTCTGTGGTGCCAGTGGAGGTGAAGGATCCCAAGAGGGGATTGTCTCCCTGGTGCATGGTTTGAACCAGTTTCCCCCTGCAAACATGGGTGGGGTTAGCTATTTGTTGGGACGTTTTACTGTGGCAGTAAATACGTCTTCAGTCGTGTCTGTTCAGCTCGGGAAGGGGCACTTCCCCTCGGCTTTTTCTAACTCGGCAAAATAAAGTATGCCTTGGGGAAGGGTGCGTGTATGTGCCTAATGTTCATCTCCGTGGAACTCCGGATCTCCAACCTGTACTGCTAATCAAGTGTAAAATTTACCAAGTGTTTGAGGTTGATTCAGGCATGAGGCTTAAAGCTGCAGTCTGGCTCCACTTTTTTCCACCTCTGAAACCAAATAAAGACCATGTAACTGTATACTCCAGTTCTAATCTTATTTATTTTCCTATGATTATTTATTTGCAAGGGCTCCTCTTGTTATTTGGCTTTGGGACTGCTGGGAAAGATGCCTGGAGAGTACTGCAGCTTTAAGATGCTGGCTTAGGGAAAAGCAAGCCTGGGATAATTTTCAAGCTGCTCTGCAGAATAGTCAATTCAACCCGAGATCGTTATGCTGAACGCACAGGACTGTAAATCCAACACCTTTCTGAATGTGATAAAGATGACTCGATTTCCAATTCCCTCGCTCAGAGAAGGTGAGATGTAAAAGCCGGCGGGGTTTGGTTTCCTGCGCTGTCTCCCGTTTCCCGGCGCTGGGGGAGCTCCCGTGAATTCTGGTTGCTGCTGCCCCCTGGTGCTGCCGGCCCTGGCAGCGGGCACTCGGCGGGTCGGAATGTACAGATGGATTCGAGAATAAAAACTGAAATATCTCCTGCGTGCTTTTGTTCAGTGCCCGTCTCCGGCCCGGTGTGGAGCACTGGGAGAAGTGTTGGCTTTGCTCCTGCTGCTGGGCTGTGGGTCCAGTCACTTGTGCCCCCCACCTGCCACACAAGTTGGAAGGATTTTGTTTCTAGTTTAATGCTTGGACTAAATCTGTCCTTGAAGTGTGGCTGGGAGGATGAGATGCTTCTTCTTAGCATTGAGAGCAAATTCCAGATGTGGATGGTGTTGCTGTTGCAGGATGACTGCTGTTGCTGGCTGAGCCGGGTCATAGAGTGGATTGGGTTGAAAAGGACTTAAAGCTCATTTAAAGTTACTCAACAAGTGGGCAGTGACTCCTTACACTGCTTCCAGACCAAGTGCAGCTCTGACAGCTGGGCCACAGCTCTGCTCGTAGCTCTCTGCTGCAATTTTCTATACCACAAAGGCTCTAAAAATCAAGACAGCCTTTGCTCTCCTACTCTTCCAGGGCTTAGGTTTTTCTTTTCAAAGTGTTTCCAACCAGTCCCTTTGAAGAGTTCAGGGATATTTCCATGTGTTCCTTTCCTGCCCTGTAGCAATGGAGCTGTGGATGCTGTTAGTGGAGTGGCTGAATCACTTTGCCCATACTTTGGATTGTCTGTCAGTGTCTCCTGGTCTTGTTCCTTGCTCAACTCAAGAGCAGTTGTTAAAGTCCTGTCCTTTTGGTGGTTATGCCTGGGCAGCCTGGAGAGCTGGTGTTGCAGGTGGGAGAACCCTGCTCAGGTTGTCAGCTCTGTAGCAATGGGCTGTTAGAGACCTGGAAGAGCTTTGTTGTCTCCGTGCAACTGCAGATTGTAGGTAAGCAGCGAGGAGTTGCAACCTCAGAGTAAAAGCTGAACCCCAAAATAAACAAGCATGTTCTAGGTTGTCAGTTGTGGCTGTGGGCAGGGCCAGCTGTGTGACACATACCATTGTGACCTACAGTGTCCCAGCTACAAGTGGGGAGCGGTGTCCAGCCCACAGCTGAGGACTGTCAACTTCAGCAATTTCTGCAAAGGTTTCCCAGGAACAGGTTTCTCCGTAAGAAGCACTTGGCATTTGATGGCCAGAGGAACGTGTCTGTACATCCTCTTGGAGGGCTGTGCAGTGCACTGGGAAAGGTGCTGTTGATTTCAGAGTAGGGGAACTGATAATACCAGAGATGTGGAGTCACAGAGGGAGATCACAGTCAGGATTTCCTTGGGAGTCTGTCCCAGCAGGCTCAGCTGAGGTTATTTCAATGCTCCTCAGTTATGTCACCTATTCATTTCCCCAAAAGACACTGTTAACTGCAGTCAGTCTCTGATTTTCTAGATAACCTAGGCCAAAACCACTTATGATTTCTGCTAGAGGCCTATTGGCCTGGGTTGGACTAGACAAGTGCTGTGATCACTACCTTTCTAATGCTTTCTTGGTTTAGGTGCAGTTTGTGTCCTTCCCCTTTGTGCTGCCAGCTCTGCATGCCTGGCATCAGGCACAGAGGAACTGCTCCAGCAGCACCAGGTGCAGCTCAGAGGGCTCAGTTCTCCCTCCCCACTCAGTTGAACAGTGCATCCCTCCTGCTCAGGTCCCCTGGCCAGGGGACTGACATGACACTGAGCAGAGGTGGCAGATGGCACAATGGGGTGACCCAACCACCTGGGCCTGCAGGGGAGTTTCTCAAAGATCACCAAAAATGTAAGAGCTAAGCTCTGCTTTTCCCATCCAGCTGACACTGACCTCTCCATCCCATAGCAGGCAGGAGGGCAGCAGGAGGACACCCCAAAGCTCTGGTAGGGGCTGACAGGCACTGCAGAGCACTCCCAGTACTGCTGAGTGACTTGGGAGCTTCATGGACATCAGTGAACTCCTCACGTGCAGAGTGTGTTTATAAGCACCTCTCCTCTGAGGTACTGGGAGACTCTTTTCTGTGTTGGGGAAGAAGGAAGGTTCTCCAACCCCACTGCCTAGTCCAGACAGGGTGGCTGGGACACACTGCCCCGTCCCCTCAGCTAGACTGCATCTTCTGTAACACTCCAAATAGATTTTGCAGCTATTTGTGTAATGACCACAGCTTGAGGCAGCCTCTGGGAGCGTGTGAGTACTGAAAGCACAGAAAAACAAGACCTTTCTCCACATCCCTGTCTCTGACCACATGTGTTCTCGGAGTGATGAAGTTTGCTGATAGTGCAGGGTGATGCAGAGTTGCAAAGGTGAAAGTCTGGTACAGAGGTGGTGAAGGATCTGCTACAGTGAGTGCCTGGGCAATAAGATGAGCAATGGCTGGTAAATATGAAATGATGTGTGGGGGGTTGATCTTTTGTGACTTCACACAGTACTCTAAATTAGCTACAGCCACTCAGCAAAGATGGATGAATGTTCCTATGAAAAATCCCAACTTGCTGTTCAGGGGGAGCCAGACAAGCAGAGGGAAGGTTAGAAAATCATTAGAAGAGGAATGAAAAGTAAAATCAAACAGTGAATGCCCCAGTGCCCTACAGTACTGATAGATAATTCAGCTGCATCCTGTGCACTGCACATGCTGGTGAATTGTCCAAAATTCTGGCCTGTTTATAAAGAAATGACAATGTAAAACAAGAGAAACTGTAGAGAAAGAGGAAACAAATGTTTCTCCAAAGAAGCCACAGAATCTTCAGTCTGGAAGAAGCTGGGTAAGAGAAGTTTATAACGTAAGTGAAAGGGGAAGGTGACGGGGAATTATTTTCCCCAGGTGTGATGGGACATATCTGTTGATCTCTGCAAATTTAGGTTCCGTGGGCCAGGGTCAAAGCCGAGTGAACAGAGGTATCTCTGAAAGCACAGCTCATTGAGGCTCTTTCTGACAGCATGGGAGGTACAGGGACACTTGGGGATACCTGAACATTTCTGTATGACCAAAAGGCACTGATCTGTGGCTCAAAGACCTCCTGAATCAAAGATTCCTGACTCAGAAACAGCCTAGTTTTTTTTAATTCATAGGTACATTTTACTTCAGCACTATCTTGTGCCAATGAAATCCACAAGAGAGTAATCAAGCTCTTCAAAAGAAGCTTTAGCTCTGTAAGCTTCTCTGCATTTTAAACCTGCCACCCCCTCACTTTGCCAGGTATCCTCTACTTCCTAGTCATTTCTTGGTCATCTTCTCCATATCAGTAATGATTTCACAGCTCCCAAGATGTTCCCTCCTGAGTCTCCCGCCATTAAAGAATCACTTTGTGTCGTGGGTTGTTGTGATCACCTTTTTCTGTCCTGTCTCTAGCTCTATGGGATGGAAGAGGGAACAGCACTGGTTTAAGCTGTAGATGTGTCATGGATTTCTCCAATGCTATAATTAGGTCTGATTGTTCTATATTTCAAACATCCATCACAGAACCACAGAAAGATTTAGACTGGAAGGGATCTTTGGAGGTCACTCAGTCCAATTTCCTGCTCCACGCAGGACTGCATTCAAAGGCAGGGCAGGCAGCCCAGAGCCTTGTCCAGGCAGATTTGGAAAACTTGAGAGGATGGGGTTTCTCTGGACCTGTGTTTCAGTGCGCTTGTTTCTTCTGCACTGCTTATTTCTTTCCAAATTTCTCCCTTTCATTTGGTTGCTGGCTGGCACAGGCAATGACCTACTATTTTCAGAGACCTGTGTGCAGAGACTCCAGATATCTCTCCCAAGGGATAATACTCTACTGTAGCTGTGTTTGCATGTACTAGCAGGGTTCTCTCTCACTCTTGGCCTAGGAAATGGTGTATGGCCACCTCCACATCTAAAATACAACTGCAAGTTTTACCCAAATACCCAGTTCCTAAAAACTGCACCCCAATGGTGCCTCGGTTCTCCCACCAGCTCAGACACCTCCTGGGGCCACCCTCGGTAAAGACCTTCTCCCACCCACTCTGCAGCTGCCAACGTGCACAGGCCGAGGCCACCCTGCCAGGGGACATTCCTCCCTCTCTGCTGCCTGTGAGGTGGTACCACACTGTTCCTCCTTGAGCCTTCCCTCAGTGAACCTTCCTCCCTGTACCCCTCCACCCCGACCACATCAGCTTCTTCTGTGAGATCCTGGATGGCTTCCATCGTCTGACAAGTGTGAGGGACAAGCAGTCAGACCTGAGACTTTCAAGGTGATACTCTCCTGAGCTCAAGGCTGGATTTCTGCTCCTCTTCTCCATGCTGCCAGGCTTCTTCATCTTGGCACCTCACAGGTTCTGCATCCCTGTCTCTTCAAGCCTTTAGAAAAGCCTGTTTGAGTTTCCTTGAGCAGGGGTAAGCTTCGTTCTGCTTCTCTGCAGCACATTTCTGGGGGCAGTTTGTTCCTACTGAAAACAGCCACAGCGAGAATAGTTTGCTCTTGAGACATCTTGACTTTGCTCATGAGTCCTCTGGACTACCAGAGCAGTGAGGAAAAAAGGAGAGGTTACAATTTTCCTCACCCCCAAACTCTAAAACACTGTTACTAAGAAATATTCAGTCAAATGGCTTTCATATTCTTAGCTACCACACAACCATCTCAGATGTGGTTTTCTCCTGTAGCCACACTGGTAATGCTGGTCAAATATTGATGACTTGTAAAAATAAAATTATGGCTATGTCTGATGTTATCCTGTGCAGTTCCCAGACCAAGTCACAGCACTTGCTTCAAATACAAACTGGCTGCTAAGGACACCCCTCACACAAACATTGGCAGCGGGGTTCCATGGAATTCTCTGCACATCAGCTCCAATCCTGACTTACAGGTAAGTCTTGCCTTATATCCCAGCACTTCTCCTGGGGTACATGGCAAGAGGCAGAGCTAGGTAGCAGCTCCCAGGGAAAGCATTACTCCACCACCTCCAACTCCATCACACTCTGTGTTTGGACAGTGCTGAGCCCCTTGATTATTGCCTGTTACCACAAGCTCCCTGGCAATCAGGTTGCCTCTCTGCACTACCAAGGACAAGGAGCAAATTGGATTCAAGAAGCCAATGACAAAGAGAAGACAAAGTGCCATGGCTGCCCCAATGGGGCAGAGTCCCTTTGGCTTGGTGTGGGATTGCAGCCTCTCCCTGGAGTACCAGGCAGGGCATCCCACGTACCAAGTGCTTTTGTTGCTCACAGCAGAAACCAGAGTTAAGCCTGGTTATGTGAATGCCAGAAACATGTGTTGTTCCCTCTTCCAGATCCTCGAGTCACAAGCACATGCCGATGAGGGTATCTCTGAGGTCCTACATGTGATAAGCATTGGTAGACCTGTGGAATAAGAGGTCTCTGACTGTAGCAAACAATGCTAGAGGCTTTCTTGACTTCTTCCATAGAAGCCAAATCTTTAGAAGGGAGAGCTTAGGGCTTTCCAGGAAATGGCAGAATCATGCCAGGGTGTCTCTGGACCCCTTCTTGCTCATTTCAAATAAAACAACACATCTACGTGGTGCACTGGACTGGGAGGGCTGGTGTGACTGACACAGCACTGCCATGGCACTGAGTACTGGTGAGAAAGCCGGAGGCAGGCGAAGGTCTCCAATCTGACTGAACATACCCAGGAGCACTCTCCTTCAGCCACAGTTACACACATCCAGCAGCAGCCTGGGGCTGACAATGTTCTTTTCTCTTCCTTTTTCTGACCTCTGCCATCGGTGGAGGTGCTGTGTGTGAGGAAGTGCCCTGTGCTCAGATGCACCTCAGTGCTTACATACACTGCACTCCAAAAACAACCTGCTCCTTTCCTTTCCTCCTCCAGGGTTTACCCTGCAATGCCAGCAGCAGGGTAAAGGACCAGACAACAGGTCTGTCCTTGGAAAACAGCACAAGAAATAGGTAACAATTCACCTCCTTTTTATTAATGATGCACCAAATGAAATCTGGAGTCACAATAAGGCAGGTTTGGCACTTTGCAAAACAAGGGCTCCCCAGGTAGGAACCATTATGCAGTAAAGCACTGTCCATGTGTGACACAGGGAAGAGCTGACACGTCTCTGGCTTATCAAAGAAAGTACCCTCGTGACACCCAAGACAGAGAACAAAGTGGAGTGCCCTCCTCCTGTACCATCTCCACTGTCTTTGCACAGAGAAGCAATGCCACAGGGGCAGGGAAAGCTCAGCTACAGGCTGGCACCACTCATCTGCATGTCCCTGTGGATCCAGAGGAGCCAGCTAAGGCCTCGGTGTATGGACACATGGACAAGGCTCTGGCTCCCACTTGCTGACTCACTGTTTCATCTCTCTGTGTATTCTCAGGTGACTGGATTGTGGGGAAGGACACCACAGTCAGGAAGAGCAATGCAAGAGGCTGTGCATCACTCCCTGGGGCCAGGCAGGTTGGAGGCCCTTGAGGATGCCAGTGTGGAGTATTCCTGCTTTGCTGAACCCAAGCCCCTGCAGCAGGGATTTCCAGGAGCTTCCACATGTGTCTGCATTAATGGGGATTAGGGAAAGTAGCTCTTTGCCAAATCCAAGTGATATTCCAGAGACAAAAGATTAAGCCTATAGTAAAAGCTTTGCAAGTGACTGCTTTTTCAAGCATCTGATCCCAACCCAATTCCCAGATCAGTCTTTGCCCTGAAGAAGAGGGAAAACGGGGATCTGCATCTTGAGCCTCTGATAATGTGCTGCTGATTAGAAAGCCCATGGGTTACATTGTGGTCCATCTCAGCAGTATTTGCATGCTGAGGAGCTCTTCTGGGGCACTAAGTTGCTCGTGGCACTTTACAACACTCCTGATTTTCAGATGCTGGTCACAGTCTGCCGTTCGGTTGCTTCATAGTTGCTACACCAAGGTATGGACCAAGTCCTGCTTTTCCTGTTTCAACTGTAAATACAAAAGTCAGTTGATTGCAAGTCATTGTAGTGAGTTGAGGAAAGTTTTGACAAGTCAGCCCAGTCCCATGTCAATTGTCTGCACCTTAGAGGCAGTGGGACCTTTCCACGTGCAGGGGCTGTGCTGCATCCTGCAGCCTCTGGATTGATGATTATTTCTTTTCCAGATTTGCCAAAAATATCATTGAGTTCACATTTCCAGGGAATTCTCCAAGTTCAGTGTGCTACAAACATTCATGACCTGCTCATGACCACTGAAATACCAGGGGGTGAAGAGACCTCAATTCAACAGTTGTCTGATCTCCCTGGCTGTTGGCCCTGAGCCATGGTCCACCCTCACTGCTTCAGCCGTGTTTGGTGTGCAGAGCCCCATGGAAATCTGGCTCTCCCTGCACAGCTGGAGAGCTGTGTGTCTCCTCATCCTCTCCCCATCCCTCTGCACACCTCTGCCTTTCTCCAACAGCACAAGACAAACCCCAGAAGGGGACAGAGGGTTTTATTTAAATATTTAATTAAATTCTTTAATTCTCGGCCAAACTCCTGTGCCAGAGGTTTTGCCAGGCACACTGACCTTCTGCACCTGAGCCAAAACCAAAAGTCACCACATCGCTACAGGTGGGAAAATCTGGGTGATGATGCTGTGCTGTACTGTGAGCACTGCCAAGGGCAAACCTGGTTTGCAAAGTGGGCACAGCTAGGACAGGGAAGGAACAGTAGTTTTAACAACTAAACCTAGCCCTAGCTTCCTCAGAGTTTCTGGCAGGGTTCAAAAGAGGATCCCAGTGTCCTGGAGAAAGATGAGCTGCCCACAGAGCCACTGGCCTGCCGGGGCAAGATGAGGGGAGGGAGGCAGAGAGTTGCCCAGCATCCCAACACAATTAAACTGGGTAAAATCTGAAGAAAGGCCTCTCATGGAGATGAGATTTGAAGGTCCCAATTTCTCTCCTTTATCAGGTGTTGGGAGGAATGGGTTAAACGTAGAAGATTGGTGAGGAGGATTGTAAGTGCTCAAGTGACCTTGCAGCTGAAAATAACCCTTGATAAAGCAGCATGAGCAGCAGACCAATCTTCCTCCAGCATGGACACTTTGTGTACCTCTGCCAGGGTGTTGCTTTGGGGATCCCTGGGATAGCGAGGTAATGGAAATAAACTTGCTCTTTGTGCTTGAGCTGTGGGTTTGTGGCTGTCCCAGCTGCCTGCCTGTGCTGACTCACACAACAGGGAAGCAAAGATAGTCAAGGCTCCAATGCTGTCTTTTATGCATCTTGGAGCAGCCAAATCCCAGCTCAAGTGTGTGCATGTAGTGAACACTGCACTGTTCAACAGCTTGGAAAGATATGGCTACGAATGCTGCTGATTTGTGCCCATACACCACAGGGATCAGCCCCCTTGGACAAGCACAGCTGTGTTACACATTAAAGGCATGACTGCCACAAATAACCAATTTCTCCTACAAAGCCTTTGGAAGAATCCAGGACTGTGAACTGCACTGACTTCATAGCCGAGGGGTTTAGGGCTGAATTAGGTACTCGCTGGAGTTTGGTATCTCCAAAGAGTTATTACAAGCTGTCAGTACTGGAGCACGCCCCCAGCAGATGGGCAGCAAGACCTGCTCTATTCACTCCTGTCTGAACAACCTCTGGGTGAGCTCAAGGCAGTGAAAAGAAAGCTGCAGAAGTCCCTGCCCCCCTGCAAGGGAAGGCTCTGCACCGCAGGCTGTTTATAAATAGCCAGTTTCAGGAAAAGGCCCTTTCCGTTCTGGTGTCAGTACGCTGTAAAGAATAAACAGCTTTCAGAGCTGAAAAAAGCCCTCCTTATCTTCTCATGCAAAACCTGCATCTGCCTCCATGTGCTCAGCAAGCTCCAGCACTCAGGGCATGGCTGGGGTCCCCTTGGCCAGCAGGGAGGCAGACAGGGGACCCTGAGGCACGTCCTCCACAGAAATGTTTGTGGCGGTTTGCACGTGTCCACCAGGCAGAAGGCAAGCTCATTAATGCAGGATGTGCAATCAGGGCCCTCATTTCTTCACTGCTGACCTGGGTTACCCAGGATCTCAGAAGAACAAGAGGGATTGAGCGTGCTGGAATAGTGCCCACAGCGTGAGGGCACAGCCTCTCATTGAAGGACATAACTGCACTTCCACAAATCACCTGAGCTGGACCACCAGCTAAAATACATGGTATCCCAGGTGAAAAACAGGTGAATTCTCTTCCAGTGTGAGACTGGCAACAACAGAGCTGAGAGCAGTGGGAGAGAGCCTGCAGCTTCTGCTTGGAGCACTGGGCAGCTCAGCCCAGCAGTGCCACTCAGGAACTTCTTTGTGGACTTAGTCTAAGTCAAAGTAGCTCTCAGAACTCTCTCTGGAGTGCTGGCACTTGCTGGAAAGCACACCCTGACTTCTCCTTTTGTCTTCATCCCTGGGAACCCAGGACTACTCTGATGCTTAGTGGAAAGGTGTTGGAAGTGGAACAGGAGGGGTTTGCCATTGGTAGGGTGGAGGGGAGGAAAAGCCCTGCAGATAGGTGGGTCCAATTCCACAGCAGGGCCTTTAACTCAGCTCTTTGGAGTAGCCAGTGTAAAGCAGAGGAGAGTAGGGACAGAGTGAGAGCAGCTTGTCCTGCCCATCCCTGCATGGCTGTCCCCAGATGAGGAGGGACGCTCAAGTGCTGGGGACTGATTGCTTGGGGGCCATCGGTGGTGACAGCAACGCCCTGGCACGGGCACCGCTAATCAGCCTTGGTGCTGACAGAGCCAGCGAGGGCAAGAAGGGTCCCCAGCACCGCCCGGGACCAGCCGGGAACTCCCACGGGGCGCTGCTGCCCCCTCGCGGCACCGGGCGAGAAACGCCGCCCAGCCCGGGCCCTGCGCGGCGGGAGGGGCGTGCGGGGTGCGGGGTGATGGGTGATGGGTGTAGAGCGCTGGGAGCTGGGTGCGGGGTGCGGGGTCATGGGTGTGGAGTGCGGAGTGCAGGACGTGGAGTGATGAGTGAGGGGTGCAAGGCGCGGGGGGCTCTGGGGTTCCCACCGCTGGGGTCCCTTCTTAGAAGCAGGTGCTGGCCCTGTCCTTCCCACAGCCGTGCTGTTTGCTCCAGAGACACGGGGATATGTGGGCTGTGTGTAATGGCTGTGACATCTTCACGCTGCGCACCCGCAGAACACGGAGCAAGGAGCCAGAATCCTGGGAATCCTCCTTCTCTCTTGAAGCAGAACACACAGTAGGCACACCAGCCATGGGGATCCCCTTCTCAGCTATTGCTGTCACTTCTGCAAAACTCCTTTCCTGCCCCACAAGCTCCCCATGTCCCATTTTGCCGCTTTCATTTGTGTCCCAGGAGGTGTGAGTGTGACTCCCAGAGAGGAATCTGAGTGGGCAGACAGGAAAGTTTCCTAAATGCATTGGAGTCACGGACCACCAGGCTCTGCCCCAGGCTCTGTTCCTGCACCAGCACTTCATGACTGGGACCTCCCACCACCCCAAACTACTTAACAATTGCATTCTCAGGCTTGTGTCCTGGATCCAGGGAAGCTGGACGTGCCAGGGACTGGCATCATGGCCCAGCCACTACAGTTGCACAGTACCAAATTTGTGCACCTATTGTCAGAAAATTACTGGTATTTTGTCTAAATCAGAACTTTAGGTGACACAAGTTTCCTTTCCACCTCTACCACAGACTTTCTGTGCAGTCTTGGACAAATCTTTTAATGTCCCTTCTGTTCCAGTTTCCTGTCTGGTCCATGATGCTGAGTCCATGTGCCAAGAAAGCCTTGTGATCATTGTCCCTGTGTTCAGGTAACACAGGTTTGTAGTGCACACTGTTGTACTCAGGAGCATTCTTCTCCAAAAATCTCTTCTGCAGCCACACACTAGAAGCTCTACAGACTCCCAAAATCCTGCATCACCTGGCAATACAGATACCTACTGACCATGTCCTCAGGGCATTTACACAGAAAGTGGCTGGCAGCAGGAAGTCTGAGGTCTGCCAAATCCACTGCGCTGAACACACCAACAGCCACAACCAGCTGCTCCAGCCAGAAGCAGCAGTGATTTGCCATGAGACATCTTGTGAGAGCCAGGGCTTCAATGTGTGCAGCACAGTGGCCTTTTGAAAGGTGCTGAAAGGCCCCCTGGGATTATCTCTTGCTCTCGTTGTCGTCCCATCCTTTTGCTAAGCATCCCCCAGTGACTTCCCACAGCAGTGGGTTCCATTGGCCGATCATATGAATTGGTTTGAATTTCCATCAAATAGCACCTTGTTCAAAACAAGATAAAGATGCTGCTCAAAAACTTGTTGTTGACAGTTTTTCCAGCCCACTGTTCTATCTGCTTCCCAGCCCCAGGACTGGAGCTCTGCAGAGATAGATGCACTGCCCCAGGACCACACGCTCCCCTGGACACTCAGGTATCTCCCACCTCTCTGATGCAGTGAGTATTGTTGTCCACTTTGTGCAAGGTTTTTCCATACCAGGAACTTTACTGACTTTAACAGTGAAGTGTGACTTGAAAGAAAATGTTTTTGGCTTGTCCTGGCTCAACTGTATCACATCATTGTCTGCTTTTCATTGGCTGACTATGGAAATCTGGGTCTTGTCCCTGGTTTACTGTTGCCAGGTACAATCTATAGCCTTATTTTGAAACCACTTAGGACATTTAGCACCTTGCAGCCCACCAGCACACAGGCTCTCTGATTATAGTACCTGATCGCTGGAAAATAAAATAGCAAATTAATGCCCAGTGAGCAGGGATTTTTTCCTGAAGAGTGGGAAAATGCCAAAATGATCTCACTCAGATGCTCAGTTCCTCAGAGCCTTTGCCTTCCTGATCAACACTGTCGTGGCCTCTCCTGAAATCAATCACAGCCAACAAGCTTAATTTCTGCCTGGTGTGGAGCCTGGTTATTGCTGTAAGCACAGTGGAGCACAGAGATCTCTCCAAGCCACATCGTGAGTCTGGTGGAGGGGAAATGAAGCCTGGGTGAGTGCACAGGATTCTGTCTGGTACACAGGCAGCTCTGCTGACCACTCCAATCTCCTGTGTTGTCCACACAGCCTATGGGTTACTTCCTTCTCGAGCCCTGTGTCTAGACTTTCCAAGGATTTTGAGGCACTACAGAAAATGAAGGCAGTTTGTCAGGTCTCTGCCATGGCTTGACAGAGACACTCCTCTGTGCCACCATGCACCACATGATCAGACATGTCATCACCAGTGTCCTGTCATCTGTGACTGTTATCAAAGTGTGGGATCCTGGAGTGGAACTGTTCTGCAGAGCTCCAGGGCTGCTCTTTTCATCCTGCCTGGTCAGGGGGATCCTTTAACTCAGAGGGGTAAAAATAGGGCATGTCATTTGAAAACACAGCAGAAACATAGGTCATACTTATGTAGCATACCCAAGCAGAAGTGAGTGCACGATGCCTAAGGGGGTTTCCAGGACTTCCCAGCCCCACTATTCTTTATTTCTCAGATTCCAGGCTCTCCAATATTGAGCCTCCGTGACCAGCCAGAGAGCACTTCCACCCGGCAATGCACTGCTTCCCACTGCTGACTGGGAGCAGTAGGTAGCAATTATCTGAAAAGTACCTCCAGAGAAGAATTGATACTGACAGGCAACGCTTTCAACACCTCCTTTCCTGCCAAACATTGCTGTGTTCACTAGGAATGCACATCTGTGGTCTCAGACCAAAACCAGCAGGCAGAACTGCAGCTTGCCAGCCTTCCAGGCATCACCTTGCTTGTCATGACCCACAGCGCTGCTTTACTTGCAGTTTCCTTCTCTGTGTTTCCAAATCTTCCTTTGAACTGACAGGTCTGTAGTGCATTTAACCAAGCAGACATATCCTGTTTCCCTCTCCAGGGATCACTCCAAATTAGAGTTATCTCTGTGAAGTTCTTTGAAGACTGTCATGAACAGGCATTACAGGCACTCTGGACCTGCTCGTTGTTTTCTTCCATGATTGGATTTAGGTTATGAAGAAGAAAGATCCTAAATTCATGCCAGCAGCACGCAAGCTGGTGGCTCCTGTTATGGTAACGCAGTGCAGACAGCTGTGTGTGATCCAGCCTGTCCTTCCTGGTCCCACATGTTTGTGCTCTCACTGTCACCCTCTGTTGATCCCCATGACAGTTTCTTGCGGGAGAAATCTACCACTGAGAAAGGACTGACCTCTCTTGAAGGGCTCAGATTTTTTTAGGTACATCTAGAAAGAAGGATGAATTCCCACTGCTGAGTCCGTCGGCAGAAGGGCAGCACAGGTGCAATCCCAAAGGGATTGTGAAGCAGTGAGCACAGATTAAGGACTTGCACATCACCCTGCACTGTGTGTGCCACAAGCTGCCTTACACCTGAGAGGTGACCCCTGTGATCTGTGAGTCATTCTTCTACTTCTCATTTGGTCTGCAGGATTAATTTCTCTTTAGCTGGTGCCATTTCATTGAGGAAGGTTGAGAAAGAAGACACTGGCAATTCTGCATTTAAAGAATTGATTCTTCAAACACTGAATAAATTCCCCAACTTAAAACCACTGTAAATTTTTTTCTTACAGCCAAGCTTTACTTTTTCTACAGAGATGGACAGAACTGGAGCTGGGGGATCCAGGGACACAACACAGATTGATTTTGCAGTCTAACAGTTATACCTGATGGTGATGGATGTGTGTAGAGTGGGAAATAGCCAGCATGAACATTGAGCTGAGCTCCCTTTCTCCCCCTCAATGTGTGCAGTGAAATCATGACCCAGACATTTCCTTCTTTTGGAATCAACATTTTTATTGGTTTTCCCAAAAAAGCCTCATCAAACCCCAACTCCCAGTGCACAAAAGCACCTAGAGAAGACACTGGTGCTGTTCAATCAGACACTATCGTGTGTAAATTATCAGGTCAGAAACTTCCACAATAAAGCACGTCCATCTTCAAGTGACTGGCTTTTTGTCTGTCACCCCTTCTGAGCTGACACTGAAAACACAGAACAAAAGAGAAAGAAAAATATCTCCTCTTGTCTCAGATGAGAGTGTTGTTATTCTTCAAAGCAAGGGAGGGAGTGTGGGATTTTATCACCACAAACATGCCACACTAATATAGACAGTCTTTCACAGGAACAGCTCATCCAGGAGAACATACTGTACATCCACCTGCAGCCAAACAACTCCTTACAGCCTCATTCCAGATCTTCAGGAAACATGAATTCAATGCAACCAAGACAGGGATCGGGATTTTCACAGTAGCCTTCTGTCAAAAGACAAAGAAAACCCTTTTAAAGTGCTGCTTCTTTTCTTTAAAGTGTATTTTCATCTTCTGGCAATGGTTTGCTTATTTTGTGTATGTAAGAGTCCAAATTACTTGCTACTGCAGTCCAACACCCCCATATGTTTGCTTTACTTACATTTATTTTACAAAGCCTTTTTTAGAAATATAGTTTTTGAGAGATGAGGGTTATTTCTCCTAGAATACTTATGAAGCTGAAAAGCAAGTTCCAGTTTGTTAATGCAGGTTCTAGTTTGTTAATGTCTTAAACAGAGTAAAAAGCAGTGCATCATTAAAATGTGTAGTACTGTTAATTGGAATTTACTACATTCTCTTTCAAATTAGTTCCTCTCCACTGCTGGCCTTCTTTGTCAGAAGCCCTGTTTGTGCTCACCAAAGATTGGATGACTGTGAACAAGTGTTTTAACAGTTTGGGACCTGCAAATATTTGCCTCCAGGCTGCTTCAAGCAAACCATGTCAAAACAACTTCAACAAACTGCTCACATGCATTAAGTTGAATAAATATCTATTTAAAGAATCCCAGAATGGCATGGGTTGGAAGGAACCTTAAAGATCACCTTGTTCCACCCCTTGCCATGGGCAGGGACACCTTCCACTAGCCCAGGTTGCTCCAAGCTCCGTCCAACCTGGCCTTGGATACTTGCAGGGATGGGGCAGCCACAGCTTCTCTGGGCAACCTGTGCCAGGGCCTCCCCACCCTCACAGGGAAGAATTTCTTCCCAATATCCCATCTAATCCTGCCCTCTGGCAGTGGGAAGTCATTCCTTCTTGTCCTATCACTCCATGGCCTTGTCCAAAGTTCCTCTCCTGTTCTCATGGAGCGTCTTTAGGCACTGGAAGGCCACAACAAAGTCACCCTGGAGCCTTCTCTTCTCTTCTATACAAGTTTCATCCATGACCCTGCTCCATATTTACCATAATTTTGACCTGTTGTGGACACTTCTGGAATTAGAAGTTTGTTGTTGTATCAAGCAGTTCTCAAAGAAATATTTACACTCTACATTTTAATCACATATACACTGACTTCCTTAGTTTTTACACAGCATGACCTCAGATTTTTTATTTAAAGATTAGATGTACTTTAATTACTTCAAATACTACAGCTTCTGCAGCAGAGAGGAGAAATGGATGTTCACTTAAGCTCCTTTACTCTTGATTTGAAAGCATTATTAGAAAGCATTATTACTGGCTGCCACAGCAGCCCTCACCCTGGGCTGGGCTGATTTGGCCTGTACTGAGAACGGTGTGGCCGCAGGACCAGGGGAGTGACTGATCCCCTGTACTGGGCACTGCTGAGGCACCTCGAGCACTGCGTTCGGTCCTGAGCCCCTCACTGCAAAAGGGACACTGAGGGGCTGAAGCGTGTCCAGGGAAGGGCAACAAGGCTCGTGAAAGGTCTAGAAAAACATGTCTTATGAGGAACGGCTGAGGGAGCTGAGTCTGTTTACTGTGGAGAAGAGGAGGCTCAGGGGGCACCTCGTCGCTCTCCACAACCCCCTGACAGGAGGCTGCGGTGAGGTGCGGGCCGGTCTCTTCTGCCGTGCCCGCGGTGAGAGCACCAGAGGAAATGGCCCCAAGGTAAGATAGGGGAGATTCAGGTGTTACAAAAATGTTGTCACTGTTGGGGTGGTCAGGCATTGGCAGGGGCAGCCCGGGGAGGTGGTGGAGTCACCGTCCCTCGAAGTGTTCACGAGGCACTGGGTGGTTCAGGGGTTACAGAGGCAGCGCTCACAGGCAGTGCTACTCGATGATCCCCAAGGTCTCCTCCACTCCCGGTGATTCGATGGCTCTGTCACCCCGTCCCTCGCGCCCCCCTCCTCTTCCTCTTCCTCTTCCTCTTCCTCTTCCTCTTCCTCTTCCCCTTCCCCTTCCCTTCCCTTCCCTTCCCTTCCCTTCCCTTCCCTTCCCTTCCCTTCCCTCAGCCCGGGCGGGCTCCCCCCGCTCCCCTGAGGGCGCAGGCGCGGTGCCGGCGCATGCGCGGGGCGGTCGCTGTAGGCGGCGCGGCGGCCGCGCTCGCTCGGCCCGGCCCGGCCATGTCGTTCGGGCCGCTGGACCCGCGGGGTCCCGCGCCCGCCCCGCCGCGGGACTTCGGCGGCATCATCCAGACATGCAGCGGCAACGTGCAGCGCATCGCGCAGTACAGTGAGTGCGGCGGGGCCGGGCGGCGCCGGGGGCGCTGCGGGAGCCGGGGCGGCAGAGCCTCCTTGGGCGGTGCCGGGCGGGGGTTCCCGGGGCGGGCGGAGCCCAGACGGGCCCAGCTGGGGCCCGGCTCCCCCCGGGTGTTCCCCAGCCCTGCTCTCGGTGGGGTCTGTGCCCCTGTCACCGGGTGGCACCGACAGCTGGCCGGCCCCAGGGAGGGGCCCCGGGGGCAGCGGGAGCCCGAGGAGCCGCCGCGCCCCGAGCAGCCGCTGTCCCAGCGTCCTGCTCCCCAGAAGGGTGTCCCTGGGGACGTGGCGTTGCTGTTTCTTGGTCGCGCGGTTGTCATTAGAGAAAGTTATCGGAATTGTGAGCTAATCATAGAAATCTCGGTGCTGACCGCCGAGATGCTGCTCGTTAAAGGAGTCACTTCCAAAAGAGTCTTTGGTATGAGCCTTCCAAAGGATACAGCCTTTACTGAAAAGGGCATTAATTGTTCAAGTAGCGAGTTTTTTAGGGGCAAGGTCAGTGGAACATGGTGGTTCCTCAGAAAGTTGGTGAATTCTCTGATTATACAAAGCTATTAATATCACTGAAACTGCTTTGGTCAGTCACGTTCATTTCCTCTTGGTATAGGCATAGCTGAACTACTTCAAAGCTCACCAAATAACATGGCTTGTCTGGGTTTTTTCCTTTTTTTTCCGTTTTTTTTTCCCTTCTTCTTCACACTCTTTCTCCTTTCCATGGGATTTCAGTGAGCCTCCTGTTCTAAGCAGCTCAGCTTCTCTCTCATAGGACAGGCTTTGCTGTCTTATGACCCGCAGCCATCCTATCTCCATGCACTGCCCATCTCAAATGAAACAAATAGCCTTACAGTTTTATCGAGGTGGGTGGGAACTCACAGAACATCTGACTTAACGTTACAGTAGTTAACTTCATTACACATAATATAAAAGCTTTCCATTCAGGCCTAGGAGAAAAAGATACATTGAAGCCTTAAGGCTGTCCTCATTTCTCCTTTCATTCCCTAAGGAAAAGAGCAGACAAACAGTAGGCACAGCTGAGTATTATACACTCCTTTGGAAAATCTCTGTAGAGTGAGCATTTCACACAAAACATACAGAAAACTGGTGGCCTGAGCTGGCAAAACTGTTGCTTGCTCAGATAATGTAAGAGTCCTGCAGCTAGGGCAGAGATTGAAGTGTTTTGAGTAATCCTAATTGTTCAATAGCCAGTACATGGAATTAAAAGGTCTTGGTGACTGAAAACTGTTGACTGAGGGGGCTCTCTGTGTTGGTGCATACCCACTATCCAAAGAATAAAGAGCTCCAGCCCCTTCCTATGGTTTCCCAGACACTTTCCTCTCATTTTTTGTAGACTGTGTGTTGCTGTTGGCTGAGGTAAACCAAGCAAAGCAAACTGCTGAACCTGGCTCAGGGCAGGACAAACAGCACATTGCCTGGCCTGGAAATGGGACTGTGCAAGAATCTCTCCCAATGGAGAAAAACAAGTCCCAGGGTGTCTGGGCATTATGGCACAAATGCCATTTGCCAAGTCCTCGACACCCGCGTACACAGCACAGTCCCTGTGCCGTTTGTCACCAACCTGACTAGGAATTTTTCTGACCTTCCTGTGTCTGACAGAGCTGTGAAATATGTGCAGTCTTGCTTGCTGGAAGCCAAGCTCAGAGTATAAGAAGTTGCCAGCTCCTCATTGTATGACCTAATAGAAGTCTGGAATTCTCAGTGAGAATACCCTCAGTGGTATTGCAGCCTTAGCTGAGCTGCCCTTCTTATAAGCCATTGGACATCACTTGAAAAGAAGTGGCCGTTGTAGGGATCTGATGTTTCTCCAGCAACACATTTAATCCAGTGCAGAGGCTCCAGGCTGAAAGCAGAAGTTATACAGGAGGATTTCACTAAATTGGAAGAAGCTCTTGTTAAACTCACAGGGTAATTCAGTTCAGCTGCCTATGGAACTATATTAGGGTGACCCTCCTTGGTCTTGCCTCTCAGTGGCGATGTGATGACATATGATTTGATGATCGATTTGAGCTGATCAATCTTTGTGCTGCTCTTGTAAGTGCTGAGCCCAGCACTTTAGTAATGATAAAAACTGTGCTGCTGCAGAATAAAGTGGATCAGCTTCTTGATCTGTCAAAAAAGTATTCTAAGGTAGAGGGAGTGGGGAGAGAAAATGGTACTTGTCTTTTAGGTAAGTTAATGGTTTGATGCGATTCGTTGTGTGGTTTCATGGTCACTAATGCCTACACAAGGAAAATAGTGGAAAAACACAGGAGATGGGAAGAAGGAGGTCTTGAACTTTCACTACAACATGATTTCAAATTGATGAAGGCCAACTGTGAAGTGCACATTGCTATCTGCTGTTCTTGAAAGATTGTTTGTGCCAGTATTGTGAAAGGTTTGGGCTATCATGAGTAGAAAAATTCAAGTTTGGTTGGGTGTTTTTTGAAACTGATAGCAATCCTTGGTTGTTGGTTTTTTCTTTTTTTTTTTTTTAACAGAGTTGTAATAATTTAAGTAGCTTAAAAATATGTAAAAGTGGCAATGCAGCATAGTGAAGCTGTTCTGCAGCAGTGACAGCCTAAAATACAGAAATAGCAAGGCTGATAGAAGCAGTCAGCTCTATTAGTTGGTCTAAAAAGGTTGAGGAAGAGGAGAGCACAACGTTTTAGCTCCACAGACTTGTCTTCAGGGTATCTGTGCCTCACTGCCACTTTCTTGTCTGAAAGTTTGTTAGGCTGAATCATGTCTAGGTAGGGATGTTTAATATACATTTGCATTTCACAGAATCCCAGAACAGCTGGGGTTGGAAGGGACCTCTGGAGTTCATCTGGTCCAACCCCTGCTAATGCAGGTTCCCCCAGAGCAGGTTGTGCAGGATGGCATCCAGGCAGGGTTTGAATATCTCCAGGGAAGGAGATTCCACAGCCTCTCTGGGCAGCCTGTTCCAGGGCTCTGTCACCCTCCCAGCTAAGGAATTTTTCCTCATGTTTAGATGGAACTTCCTGTGTTTCAGTTGTGCCTGTTGCCCTGTGTCCTGTCACTGGGCACCACTGGGAAGACTTGGGCCCCGTCCTCTTGGCATTAACTTTTAAGATACTTGTATATATTTAAAGCAAAGAATGTTGTCTTACTAGCTTGAATTAAGTCAAACATTGAAATAAATCCTTTTAAAGCTAAAAGAATACATTCAAGAAGGAATAAAATACATTAGAATTTGTCTTACTGACTCATCTTGTGACCTCTTTATCTTCAGCTGCTCAGATAAAGAATTTGATGAGCCAGCTGGGAACAAAGCAGGATTCCAGCAAGCTTCAGGAGAACTTGTAAGTATTAAATGAGCAAACATTGGTATAGGTCCTCTTTGATTTCTCTCTGTATTCTTAGAGGAACTGGGTTACTTGCTGTGGGGAAACGCTTTATGAGATACATTTAGTACAGTCCTACAAACCCAAAATGAGGAGCTGCATTAAGTAGTTTACTGGACAAATTAAAGTGTTTCTGCAGGACTCTGGTGAAGCCATTCAAAACTGCTGGATAGGAATGGTTCTTTATTGTTCTTCTATATAGCTTTTCTATAGTTTATTTAAAAAGTAGTAGTACCTCAACCATGCATTAGCATTGGCTGTCCTCTGAGGAGTAGCCACAGTAGCTTCACTTGTGGCTTAGAAGAAATGAATGCCATAGTAGGTACTTGGTCCTCACATGAGACCAGTAAGGAAAAACATCAATGAATCCCCATAATTATGGTGAAAGAGTAGTTTGTAGTACAGATGGATTTAGGCAGTAGAAAGATTAGCAATCCTATATGGCAGCCAAAATGTCACATGTAATTTCAGAGGAATAATATGCCAGTGGGGGACAAAGCAGAAGACGTTTAAACAGCTGTTGTCCAAACTGACTCCTGGAGAGACTGAAGAGGGACTCTCTGTGTCTGTGCATCTTTCACAAATTCATAAAGCATAAATAGTGAGTTATAAAAAGAATAATTTCCAGGGGGTCATCAAAGAAAACTTGGAAGTCAGTTCTTCTATTCTCTCTTCATGCGACTGTACCTTGAATCTCTGAATGCACAACTTTCCTGGGTTTTGTAATAGCTGGTTTTTTTGATAAGTTCATGACTTGTGGTGGAAGCTACATACACCACGTTTGAAGGATGAGATCAGAGCCCAGTTAGGAGAGAAAGGGATTTGCTTCCTTGAGCTTCTCAGTTGACTCAATCTCTATTTAATCGGTAGATTAAAGAACTAATCACTGGTGACCAAACAAATGCTTTTCCATTTAATGTCACTGTAGAAGTGGCATAATCTCTCCTCTTTGAGGTCAGAGTGGCTGCACCCCACAAATTGTCAGCTGCCATACAAACTTACTACCAAAATACACAGATGGTTTATTCAGCTCACATGTACAACTTGGACAATAAGGAGGCTGAATGCCTCGATTTACATATCTATTGGCTGAGTTTGTGACTTTCACTTTAGCATCTTGTACCCATTGAATGCAAAAGAAATCGTTTCTTGTTTTAGTATTTTGTGTCATCCTGGTTTACAGTGTAGTTTTTGTGTATTAGTATTAGACACTTTGCAAAAATAAACTTCAAACTATAACGTTGTTGGAAAACATAAAGGCTCAAGGGAAAGCCTTGCAATTCCTTAAGTGGGTGACGTATCATTCCTCTTTCTGACCATTATTTTTCACAAGAAGGAAGAATTTAATATTTCAGAGTCCCTGTACTTTTATCAAATATATATTTAACCAATGGAGTTGGTGGTTGTCAAGTAAACAGTTAATTACTAATTGGTACTACAAAGAATTCACCCTAATAGAGGGATTATGTTCACTGAATAAAGTTGTTTCTTTCTTATGCCATTGGAAAAAAATGTATTTTTAAAACTACTGAATTATACTAGTTAGCAGGGAGCACAGAAATTATTTGAATATTTTTTTTAAAATGTAGTTCAGAGTCAAGTTGATATTAAAAACTAAACATATATCTCTGATCCTTTAGGTTGGAAAAACACCTACTGTAAAGCTCTGTGATCTCAGAACTCCTGTTTAGTCATCATTTTGGACACTAAAATGCTCAGAGACTGCTTTTTAGGTAGACCTTGTGTAACTGCTTTTGAACTTTTGTTTCAGACAACAGCTGCAGCACTCTGCAAACCGCCTTGCCAAAGAGACCAATGAATATCTCAAGGAGTTGGGGTCTCTGCCACTTCCCCTGTCTGCTTCTGAACAGGTAGGCAGGCAGAATTTTCTGGACATATTTCTAGATCACTCATTTAATGAAATTAGTGTGGACCACAACCTCCCAAAGCCTAAACTGGCACAGCTGAAAGGACAGCAGCCTTGTGGAATGAAGGACATTGGTGAAGTAGGGAAACTTGTTAAACTGGCTGCATCCTGGCTGCTTATTCCCAGGGACAAATAAGTATTAAACTTTCTCACATGAGAATAAGAGACCCTAAATGTTCAGGGAGAGCTTAGTATGCAATTCTGGTTTTCTGACTAAATTTCTGAAAAATAATCTTGTTTACAAAGTCCCTGGTGGTGCAAGGCAGTGTTTTAGGATAAGAACTCAGAGCAAACTGCCTGTCAGTATGAGATGGATCATGCCAGAAAGCTTTCCCTTGCATGTGATTTATTAGTGGGGGAAGGGGAGAAGCTGACTCACCTTGCTCATATTTGAATAAAGCAAAATATAACAAGGCAAAGATTATGATTTTATCTCTTACCAAATAGTAGTTCAAGTTCCCCCTCCCTGTGGGAAAGGGAAGGGACAGTCCTGTGCTGTTCATGTTAATCCACCACTACGTGTTTTTGTGATGCTGTTGTGGGATGATCTGAGGATGTGGGTCAGCAGATGTTGTTTTGGTCTGTTTCTGTGTTTAAAGGTTTATATGCTGGTTGGAAGCATGGCCATGTTTTGCTGGTTTGTTCAGCAAATATTTTTCTGTTAATCTTCCTGTGGTGAACAAAATCCTGTCATGTGCATCTCACTGAATGCTGCCCAGGGAAAATTCAGTCACAATCTGCAGGAGCTGGAGCACAGCATGCTCAGGGACTGCTCTGGCAGAAGGGTTGTTGCTTCAGAGGGCTCAGATGGAAGCTGTAGTGTATTATGAGGATGCTGTAGTGGCTTATTACAGAAAAAAATATAATTGAAAAGATTTATTTCCTTGAAATGAGTGTTGAACTGATACAAGCTCATTGCAGGATTACAGTCCTGGAAAGCCCACAATTTTAGCCAGCTGTTGCAAATCTTTCTATCAGAAAACATGAGAACTGACCTAGTGTTGAGTGTCCTTGGGACAAGCTTTTCCACAACTACTCGTTTCCCATCTCTGGGATGTCACAAAATCACAGGACATATTCTGTGGAAGCTAAATAAGTTGACATTGTAAATTGAGGATGAAAAGCACTATTACAACTAGTGTATTTGGAGAAAAGATAAACTGAAATGGTTATCAGGAGTAAGGATGTTATCTGATCTAACAGGCTTCTAGTGTGGCATGGCTGGGAGAGACAGCTTGGGAGACTGGGGCAATGGGTGTTGTCATTAGTTCTGGTACGAAGTCATTAGTGTGGTAAGAAGTACTATGAAGTTGGCTGAGTAGAGGAATGGAGGCTAAAAGAGTTGTAGATAACCAAAAGGCACATAATTAAACATGGTGGATTATTGGAATGTGATTTGAATAAAAGTAATGGTCTAGAAGACCTCTCTACTCCAGACTTGAAACTAGATTGAAATTGGAGAATTTTGTTGCGCAGAACTGTCCTGCAGTGGGCAAGGCGTGGAGCATTTGCCATAAGGAATTAAAACTTGGTGGGCTTTTTGTTCTCTCCTGGAACCGAAAGATCACTGAATGCCAGTATTCATTGCTATTGTTATGGTGGGTTTTTGAGAGCCTGACAGTCACTTTATAATGAATGGGAATGTCTGAACACTTATTTGTGTTTCAATTCCTCAGCGCCAGCAGAGGCTTCAGAAAGAACGATTAATGAATGACTTCTCCGCGGCCTTAAATAACTTCCAGGCAGTGCAGAGGCGAGTGTCAGAGAAGGAAAAGGAGACCGTGGCAAGGGCGAGAGCTGGCTCCCGGATCTCTGTAAGTATTCATGGCAATTTTGGAACAATGAGTCTTCCAAGAGATATTGTACTTGCCTTCCAACCTCCTGTCTGTCTGCTGACACCTCACTGAGTGCAGAGCCCTCGGTGTATTAGTTTTGCCATTCCAGCTGTTGTGAGTAATCTCTCGTTTCACTGTGCTCCTTGTCGATGTAGAGGAGGGAAGGAATCCTGGTAGTTGCAGGTGTTGTGGAGGATGAGATGGGGAGTCAAAATACGGTGAATGGGAAAGTATTGCAGGCTGCTCTGCGCTTGCTGTCAGCCTTAGGCTGTAAAATCTAAGGGCTCAAATGGAAGCTTACCACACCTTAAATTACATCTTAAATGTCACACTATGGTGCTTTATATTCTTATAGCTTCTGTCCTGCTAATATCTCCAAAGTGTGTTCAAACCCTTTCCCTGTTATGTTTTGACAACCGCTTTGCCTACTAAGAATTCATAATAAAGAGGCCAATGAAGGCATTTCCCTCCCCTTGCCTCAGGGCTTTGTGTTAGCTCTGCATTCTTAATGTCTGTAAGGGAACACATTTATCTGTTGGATTATGCTCTAAATTTTTTGCTTTGTGTTGGGAAAGGAAGTGACAAACATTGAAGCTGATCCAAGGACATGGACTGGCTGGTTTTGATCATTCAGTTAACTTGAGTTAAATCTGAAAGCTAAATCTGAAAGTTAAATCTGCAGTGACAGTGGGATCCTCCAAGTACTCTCTGAACAGTATGTGCTTTGGTCTTCAAGATGCTGCTGGTGATTTTGTGAGTGGTCCTGGTAGTCTATGAGACTAATGAGTCATTTATCTCTTCCAGGCTGATGAGCGGTTCAGAGAAGAACGGCTTGTTTCATTTGATAGGTAATAACTTCTTGTACTCTTGAGGTTTTCACTACATATACCTAAAGTTTTTATGGTAAGATCTGTTATTGTAACTCGGGCCAGACTCTGCTGGCTGAATGCAAAGCAAAAAGAGTTGAAAGGCAATTATTACACCACATATAATGTAAAATGTAGAAAATTAACTGCATGTGACAATATTTTATCTTCCTTAAATATAGATAGTGTGATTACTACCCTGAGGGGAATCGTACTGTCTTAGGCAGAGCTCCTGGTTTTCTGGCCTGTAAGCACAAGATTACCAGACAGGATTTCACTCACCGTGACTTTCCACAGAGAGCAGCATATTTATTTCATGGGTTTGGGTGTTCTCCAGCAGCCCAGTTGGAGCTATTGCAGAGTAGCAGATAAGGCTGCCTAAAATTCAGAAGCCCTGGACATTATGCACTGACAATCTAATCCTAGAACATGCACAACAAGACAGCATTACTGTCACCTGTCAGACAGTTGTGTTGCTTCTGCAGTAACAGTGTGCCTGCATGGTAGATAGCTTTGCAAAATGTTACATCAACTCTCCAGTGTGGCAAAGAGGACCAGGGAGCCTTCAGAAGTGTCTGTGGTTACTGTGTCAGCTGGGCTGAAATCTGTTGGCCCTATCTGTATAAATCCTTCCACTCTCTGAATCAAGAGACTTTGCTTACCTGTCTCAGCTATACATCCTCCCCCTGCAAGCTGCCCTTCATCTGCTCAGCTGCCTGTTGTGCATCCCTTCGTTAGCCCTGGGCTTTCCCACGCCAGGCTGTTCAGTTATGCAGGTGCTGGGATGAGTTTGAAGGCCTTGCACACTAAAGCAGTGGGACCCAGACAGGTGCCTGTTCATGCAGAGCCCCTTAGCTCAGTGAGAGATGGTGGCACTCAGCAGCTATTCCACATTCAAAGCTGTTCCTGTGTGCTACATGCCAGAAACTTCTGCTTTAAAGATCTGCATTGAATTGCTGAAATGGTCAGCTACATGACCTACTCATGTAGTTTATCTTCATTTCTTTAGGCACTTTGAGGCTTTAAAACTTACTATTTAGTGTTGTATTCCAAACTCTGGAATGGTATAGTGCTTCCTGGCACACTTCTCTGTTGAAAAGATGGAGATGTTGCCCTTGAAGAACTTTCTAAGCTGAACATAGAGATGGCCTTGTGTTATAGGTGCTGGCTCCACTATAATTGGTGTAACTTCTGCAGCAGTTGTGAAGAACCAGCTCATCAGGAGAGAGGTAGACTGGGATGCAGAGTTCCTTGGTTTTTAACATCTCTTTTGGTGTGTAATTTAATTTGAAGTTCTTACTAGACTAATGAATTAAAATACTAAAACACTTAAAGCTTATCCCCAATGCCAGATAGCAAGCAAGAATCTTTGTCAGGTGTCATTTTGTTCTGATAATGTGCTTGCAGGCTGCTCTCTACCAAAACATTTACCCTGATTTCTTCCTTTTGGGGGGATGGTAAGAAGGAAGGAAGGTACAAGTATTAAAAAAGAAAAGCAGAACTGAAATAAGCAGGTTTCTTCTCTAATGCTGTGGATAACTGTCACATCCTAGAACAGAGCATTCTATGTAACTGCTTTCCAGTTTCTTCACTTTGCCTGATCTGTCCCTTTTTTCAATTGTTCCAATTTGTGACCATTGTCACAAATTAGTCCTGTCCCTTGCACAATGCAAGGGCCAAGAACCCTGGGGGTTGTTCTGTAGGAAACTCTTTAACTCACTGGTGCTTTGCTACAAATGCAGTGTGGAAGTACCTATAGTCAGAGAGAGAGAGTCATACTTTCTTTCCCTCTCTTTGCAGTGGTGAAGATTGGAATCAAATGCAGTCTCAGGAAGAAGATGTGGCAATAACTGAACAGGACCTTGAACTCATTAAAGAAAGAGAAACTGCAATCAGGCAATTAGAGGTGACCAGTAGCTCCTGCACAGTTAACAGTATTGGGAGATAAATCAAAGGAGTGCAGTGCTAACTAATGGGATGGGCTGAGGAGAGCTGAATGTGGAGGAACAGAGTTCCTTGGAGAGAGGATTGATGCCAAGATCAATCTCGCTGCTCCTGTTGAAGGGATATATTTGCCTTCAGTGTTGCCTGGTGGTCCTTCAGAGATGGCCAGAGCAACTCATGTCACAGTGTTCATCTCAGTTCCATACTGGGTTAATTGCTAGTGGCATGAAACAAATATTCAGTAGCAGGAGTATAATAGGCCCCTGTGTTAATCCCAAGTTGCACAGAGAGTAACTTCAAGTCACCTCAGTCAGTGGATGCTGGTGTCTATTCTGACCTTTTGAGCAATGGTCAAGAGATACTGAGTGAGGATTAGAAAAACTGTACCCAGTGTTTGCTGTAACTTGTTAAACTGTTGTCTTCAGGCAGACATTTTGGATGTCAATCAGATATTTAAGGATTTAGCCATGATGATTCATGACCAAGGAGATATGATTGGTAAGTGCATTTGGATAATAAGAAGTTTCTTCTTAGTTCACTTACAAGTTTTGCCTATGTAGTTTAAATTTTCCAGTATTTTGCATTAAAAATATTGTATTTCTGGTTATAATTTTTAAACACTGAAGCTCTGAAATATTTTACAGTGAGTTCTCTTGGTTTTTCCATAGATAGCATAGAGGCAAATGTGGAAAGTGCAGAAGTTCATGTGGAAAGAGCCAGTGAGCAGTTACAGAGAGCTGCCTATTATCAGGTAAATCCTGTGTGCTTGTTTTATTGTCAGTGTATAGTTGAGCAATAATGGAACAGGCAGAGCAAGACACATACTGAGGCCTGCAGCACACCAAACTAGTTATTAAAACCAGCTTGTGCAAGCTGGCACTCATCCAAAATTGGCTGCAAAGAATATATAAAGCATTTGAGTCAAAAACACAGTATTGAAATTCACCTTCTACTTCAGAGGAAACAGTCTGACCCTTCACATAAATGTGCTCTGCAAGTGTAAGTGTTTACCTGTCTTTGTTGTTCTTAGGAGTTACTAGAACAAACAAGAACAAGTTCTTATGTTGTATCCAACTTGGAAACATATCAGCCAAGACACTGACATGCAAAAATCCATGCCCAGACTTGGGAAACTTCTGGTGACTAGGATTTGCAGCACTCTTTTCCTTCTGCTGAGTTTCTCTCCCATAGTCTGTCCTCCCTGTCCCACCAGATCTCTTGCAGTGACTCTCATTGTTACATTACAGCCAATGTTTTCTGTAGGTTCCCTTCATCACCCTTGTCCCTGTAGGTCCAGGTTCTGTGAGGGAGCAAGGGTTCTGCTTAGTCACTGCTGGGACTTCAGACTTCCACACAAGATAAATATTGGGCTCTTCCAAGCTGTTAAGTGGGAGGTACTGGAAAGCAATAAAACTCCAGCACTGTTAAGTGCGAGGAAGAAAAGTAGCTTTTACCATCTGGCAGCATTTCATAGTATTGTCTCTCTCCATGGCTTCCTTTACAAAGTTTTGAGGTGTTTATAAATTTAAGTTTGAGAGCTATTGGACATGTTTTGGAAGTGTTTTTTCTGGATGGAGAAGAAAGTGGTTATATAGAACTACCTTCATATCCTTAGATGCCAAGTTAAAAATATTTGGTGTATGTGGATTGACTGTAGTTTCCTGTGATGAATAAATTGAGCAATGCTGCAAAATCCAAGTACAGTAACTGTACATGAAATCATTTAAACTGTAGAAATGCAAAACCAAGCCTAAGTGGCCAAGGGGAGATTGTATCGAGTTTGATTAGGCTTACCTGAAAAATCTTAATAGCTAGAAAGGTTTGGCTTTCTCTGAGGCTTGTATTTTCCTTAAGAAAAGCAAAACCTGTCACATTTTGACTTAACTGCATCAATTTGACCCTTGCACTCCTAAAACTAAAAACATTTATCTGTAGAATCATGCAGTTTGAGGAACATGTAAAAGTGTTCAGACTACATTGGTTACTTCTCTCAAGTAACAGTGAGTGTCAAGTGCTCTGGTTCACCAAAGTTGGTAACCAGAATGGTGGCCTTGTTTTTTCCTCTTGTCAACTGTTCCTGGTGTCAGTGGCTTTTTTTTCTTCTCTTATTAGAAGAAATCCCGTAAGAAGATCTGTATCCTGTTGTCCGGCCTTGCTGTGGCCTGTCTAATCATAGGATTGATTATCTGGGGGGCAACCCAATGAAATCTTCCCATGGAACCCAGGCTCACTGCTGAGAGTTTTTTCTCTCAGAGCGAAGAAGCTGACTAGTCTCGGAGATGAATTGACCACCCTGAGAGAACGAGCTGGAACTACTTCTAGTAATAGATATTAGCAACTAATGTGCAGATAACTAGTATTTGGAATTAGTGAACCATGGAGACGGTATTTATCAGTTTATATACAAATTATATTGTTTTATGTAACTAAAACCTTGTGGTTTTGCTTTCTGTAATGTATTATTCCCTGTCCCAACTGTAGGCTGAAGTGTGATCAATAATTGGAGATGTCTTGTTTTTGACAAGTGGCACAACTTTAACATTTTGTATGTGTAGGTAACTTTGTTGGACTGGAATGAGAATGACATTCAAAGACAGCACACCACCAAGTCACATTACATAAATCCAGCAGTTTCTAAAGTCTCCGGTATCTGCCCCATGGTTTTATTGTCTCCAAGTGGCTGTGGTTCTAGATTCTCTTGAAGAGAAAGATGATGTTACAGATTCAAGAGGCAAGGAGAGTATGTGTGGATGATGGTTGGAACCACTGTGTGCTGGTCAGTTTAGCCTTGAGACTTGTAACTGTGTTGTTTAATTTTTTTAGGTGTGGTTGCAGGTTAGTTTTTCCCAAAATGCATCATTTGAGGACAGAATGTTCTTTGACTTACAGTCTAACAATGCAACTTCCTTAGACAAACTATCTGGTTGTTTATTAGGGGACAAATAAATCTCTTCCAATGCTGACTGTCAAGCACTAGGTATACAAAGTTTAGCTGCTACTCCCAGTTGTTTTTAGAAGCTTTCAGGAAGAAAATCACACAAAGATGAGGAAGTGGGCACCTAAGTTCACAAGCTAGCAAGATAGATGAGTGTTAGCAGAAATCTTGCTTCTGAAGAAGTACTTTTGATGCTCACTTGTAGTGTGTTAGTAAATATTATGTGTGGCTTGTGATCATCTGGTATTTTGCATTCTTTATGAAACAGAAAGTGCAGAAACTGGCTGAGTGAAGTGCTAGGATTTTCAGACTGAGGATGTGTGTGCAAATGAAAAGATTGCTGGTTCCAGCTCAGAGAGCTGGGCAGAACACAGCAGCCACTCCCCATTTTGTGTAGCTCTGAACTGACATGCACTGAGGAACCATAATCTGTCCAAAGCCCAAGGGAGCGTGGTAAATGCAGCATACTGACCCATTTTGTATTTATCTTTATTCCATGTCTTCTCTATAATAAAGTAAATGTGAAAGCTGGGAAGGGAGTGTTCTCCCAATTGCACAGTGGTTTGCACTATCGCGTCATCATTCCGTCTAATAATCATCAATAAACACTTTTTAAAAGCCTCTGTCAGAGCTCCTTTCTCTTGCACTTTAGACACTGGTACAGATGTGTTTGCAGTTCCCTCTGTAAGCAAAGTAGAAGACTTTGCATCAGCACAGCAGTGTCTCCTGTAGCTTTAGTTCAGTGGGCCTGATTCGTAGGTGAAAACACGTAATTCCTTTCACGAGGACACACACAATACTCCTGTGCAGAGTCCTGTACAGTCGCCGATCCCAGAAAAATTAATCTCATGCCCCAGAGCAGTGTTGGGTCAGCTTTGACTATTTGCCTGTTGCTAGAACTTGGAGCCTTTGCTGAGCCTGTACAGTAAAATCTGACTTTAAAGCAAGGGAACTGTGTGTCGTTCTGCTCCTTTTTTAAAGTATTCCTCAAAAAGGGTAGAGCCTGCTGGTCTGTGCCTGCCTGCTGCAGGGCAGAGTCCTTCGGGTGTCACGCTGCTGTGTCAGAATGAGAGCACTTTCCTCCTCACCAAGCCTAAAAGGGAGCATTGGTGTATTATTTGTAGGCTCCATCCTTCCTCTAGCCTGTTTTAGTCCTCCAGAAACTGGAATTGAGGACACTGGTCCAGAACTGCCTGAACTGCCTCCTCCCTCTGCTCATCATCGATCGGAGCAGCACAACTGCTGCAGACATTTGTAACAGTCTTGACTGAGGTTCCTGGGCGTGAAAACTCACCATCGGCACCCCCGGCTGGGGCTGCGGTGCGGTGTGCCCGGCTCGGAGATGGGTGTTCCGCCGATCCGAGGCTCGCAGGACACACTCAGGGGGATCCGGGGCAGGGATGGGCGTTCCTTGGTACCCGTGGTGGCTGGGCGGGCTCTGAGCGCCAGCCCCGCGCCAACTGCGGCCTCCTGGAGAGAGGAGGCTTTTCCCTGGTCCCGGCTCAGCTCTGTCCCTGTCCCTGTCTGTTCCCGTCCCTGCCCGGGCTCAGCTCTGTCCCTGTCCCTGTCTGTCCCTGTTCCCGTCCCTGCCCCGGCTCAGCTCTGTCCCTGTCCCCGGCACTGCCCCGGCTCAGCTCTGTCCCTGTCCCCGGCACTGCCCGGGCTCAGCTCTGT
>NW_020897758.1:1300025-1341183 GCF_003984885.1 Neopelma chrysocephalum
GGCTCAGCTCTGTCCCTGTCCCCGGCACTGCCCGGGCTCAGCTCTGTCCCTGTCCCCGGCACTGCCCGGGCTCAGCTCTGTCTCTGTCCCTGTCCCTGTCGGGGCCGCTCCTCTGAGCACGGACGCCGGGGGCGGGGCCAGTAGCGGGGGCGGGGCCACGTGCCCACTTAAGCCCCGCCCGTCACCGCCCCAGCCCCGCCCCGCTCGTGCCGCGCGGGGGCCGCCGGGAGCGCGCCCTTCCCATGGTGCCCCGCGGCGGCTGAATGGGGCAGAGCCAAGATGGCGGCGGGCGCGGCCCCGGCGGGCGGAGGGGCCCTGTTCGAGTGCCCGAGCTGGTGAGAGGGGCCGGGCGGGGCGCGGGCCGTGCCCCCGGGGCCACCGAGCCGGGGCGGGGCCGGCGGGGGCTGGGCAGGAGCGCGGCCCTGCGGGGGCCGCTGTCGGCAGCGCTGCGGGCCCTGCCCGCGGGACCGGGGCTGTTCCCGGGGCTCGGACGGAACACGCGGTGTGGTACAAATTAAATATCCTACTCAGGGGATGTGTCCGGTGCGGGGAATCTGCCAGCTTGAAACCAGCCCTGGTCATTTACTGTATTGAGTTAAGGGGTCAGGGCTGAATGAAGTGTTGGAGAAGCACCGGGCCTGTGAATTCGGCGGGCGGGGGGCCGTGGAAGGGAGGGATCCCTGAAATCCCCCGACCTGCGCTCCTGCCGGGAGCAGAGCCTGGATCAGGGTCCCGTCGCTCGTTTGCTTTGGGTGTTTTCGGTGCATCACGGAAGCGACCTCGCTCCGCGGTCTCTGGGTGCCCGAGCGGGGCGGGCGCGGTTGTGTTTTGAATGGCCCGGACAATGACACACCATCGCACCCGAGAGCGGGAGCCGCTCAGTGCCAGCCCGCCCTGCCCTGCCCACAGCCCTGGTACCTCAGTGCCCTGGGACAGTGCCCCGTGCGTGCACACAGAGCAAGCACGCTTTCTAATTTTGACCTGGTTTGTAAGTGCCTGCTTTAGGTGGTAAAGCCATTTAACCCTCTCGTGGAAAAGAATTCCTCATGTATTTTAGGATCTTGTTTGTGCTGAACATATGCAACAACAAACATCTACATGAGGCAGGATGGTGTTCCATAAGGTGATGACACAATAGAGTAGATAAAGCCAAAAATTATTCTGGATATTCAACTTGAAATTTGAAGTATCATCTGTTTTATTTTTCTCTTAGTGTTTTTATACAACAGTGATTACAACATGTTTTATATTCCCTGGTAAATTGGAATGTCTTGTGCCTTTGAAAGCTGTAGATGGAACAGCTTGTGAAATGCTTGGTCTCAGTGGCTTGTATGGTATTGCAGAAAGATTCCTAAAGAAATCCCATCTGAAGGGGAGGCTTGGAATACCTGTACCTGTGAGGGCCTCCCCAGGTACCTGTTTTGTGGCTTTAGCTGCAGCAGGGCAGGGTCTGACAGAGCTCCCCGCTGCCCTGGTGTGGTTCTGGAGCACAGTGTGTGTGCTGAATGAGAAATGGGATCCAGGAGATGATCCAAGCCAGGGGGGCAGAGCCGAGCAGGAAGGGGGGCATGTTTGGGTGCCTCTTTTATTCTGACAGTTCTAAGATTTTTGGTAATGTGGGTTTTGCAACCTGAATGTCCTTTTACACTAATAATCCAAAATCCTTCTTGGGTGCAGCAAAGCTCTTGTTGGACTCTCTCCTTATACATTCTAAGGAAGCTCTTTGTTTTCCCTCAGACTTCTGCACATTGTAATAGTTTCAGAGACCGAGTTTGGTCCAGCTGACCCTGTGTTTGTACATGTGTAATACAGGAGTGCCTGATAAAACTTGATCTTGTCCAACTGGCACATGTAGACATGGCAGCTAATATTGGTGAAAGATTTGTGTGAAAAAAATTAACATTTTCCCTTAATGCTTCTTTTGAAATGGGTAAGCTGTTGTTTCCTGAGTGTAAAAACAACAAAGTAAACGAGCAGTAAGCCGGCCTGGAGAACTTCCAGTCAGTGTGTGTGTTCTGTGAACCCAGGATGAGAAGTGTTGGGTCTTTGTGGCTGGTGCTATCCACGGCCTCCCCCTCTAGGAGCGAGGAGCTCTCCTATCAGGGATTGATTTATTTCTGCTTTATCTTTACAGTCTGCAAAACAAGTAGAATATATTTCGTGTTAAAGCTTTGGATGCTTTCTACTGACGTTTACTGAACTGAGGATTCCAGCTCATGGTTTAAAAGTGTCTGTTCCTTTCAGAGCAAACCAAAGCACACACAGGTATGATGTGGAATCAGTGATGGGCCTTTCACAGGTGGGATTCTCCAGAGTAGGGAGGTTTGCAGTAGCAGGCTTGGACCAATAATGGGGTCATTCAAAGCTCTGACTTAATGGAAGGTCTTAGTGCAAATGTGTCCTGCAGGAAACCTGGTCTCACCCAAGCACCAAAAAGTCTCCTGCAGAGGCAGCACTGCAGTTCTTCGTACCAAGAGCTTTGGGTGACCAAGAGCACGGAGCTGCAGAGAGTCTTCCTGGCCAGTAGCAGCTTCTTCTGTAGTGAATTTTCTTCAGTCTCATGGACCTGTATGAAAATCAAAATCACAGGCTTTACCTGTCTATTTTTCTGCCTCTAATGGAAGTTGGCTGGGGTCTGTGAACACCAATCATGTGACAAGTATATCTTAGATATAATCAAAAGGAATAGTTTATTTCCTTGCCTTTAAATTGTTCCCCATGCTTTTGGGGTTTGCCTCCATCATTGTACCTCTTCCCTAACGTGGATAGTGTTTGAGTACCCCGTTTCCAGAAAAGACTTCTGCACCGAAATTCACAGCTTTTATCAGGCTTAACTTGTGGCTTTGATTTAGTTTTTGTGCTGTTATACGTTATTCTTTGTAGTCCATAAAATACTTGTTCTTTCTTTCCTTGTGTTTCCAGCAGTTAAACTTGTTCAAGACAGATAAAAAACAGTGGTTCCATCTGAATAGTGCTTGCTGATGGCAGAACTTGTTTATGCCTGTACTGTAACTGCTCCATACATATTACAGATTTGAGCTGTGCATTTACAGGTGGAATAAAGATGTTGCCAGTACTTCCTATGCATTAAAATTTAGCCATAATATGAGATTAAAAAATGTCTTTAGACAACAATTACATATCCTAGTTTTATTAAGAGTTTTGCAAACCTTCTGGGATGGTTTTAGAGGGTAAAAGTGACTTCTGTGAGGTGCAAATTATCTGATGTGTAGGTCTGAAGTACACCAGATGTTTGATGGATACTGTCTGCCTCTCCTTTTGTCCTGGTGTAATTTGCATTTGGAATTCTGAATTTCTTTACTCTGTCTTGACACGCCAGTAGTGGGGATGTCAGGCTTGTCCTGGAATGGCACATTTTGAAATAGTTTGTTTTAAAAGTAGCAATTGTTTCTCCAGTTTCCTTGAGCCAACAACTGACTATTCCTGGCAATGCTTTTACGCAGATTTCTGGAGAAGATGAGCTCCAGAGTTCTGAAAATTCCACCCTGTCCTTGAAGTCAGGCATGAAGGTGTGTACAGTAGTCACAGAGGGCACAGTTTTAGGGTGTGGCTAAATTAAGGTTCTGAGTCCATGTTTAGACACCCAGCGAATTGACCTAATTTTGAACTAACACAACAGAATTAAAGCTGTCCTGTCTATGTCCTTAATAGCTGCAACTCAGAATTTCTCTTGGTGACTTCTCAGTGTTGCTGCAGAGTTTCAGCTGGATGTGGGTGTTGTAACCCTGCTGGCATGTCAGCATTGAACCTTTGTCTTGGGGAGGAGATCCTGCCAGCTGATTTGTGAAACTTCAGTGCTGTTACTGGCCGTTGTAGCCACCATCACATCCCAGAGTGTTAATGGCCTTGTCCTCCTTTTCCAAAACGGTTTCTCATTGTTACTCAATATGTTCCTTGCAGGCTTGACCTTAGCTTGGGCTTCTCTTTCTCTTTTTGATCGTCTGCCCCTCCTATTTCCCATTGCTCTGTAATTCTGCAGTGGAGGGTTTGCCATCAAGGGCAGCAATAATCTGTTCAGTTCCTCTCAGAACCATCCAGACATACGGCACAGAGACGTGGCCTGGCTGTGGAGCATGAGGTGGTGAAAGCAAAGAAACACATTTTTCTGCTTCTGGTACAAAAGAAAGATTTCTTTGCTTGTAGCTGTTTTAATCTTTTAAAAACCTGTGCTGGAATTTGTTTTTGTTCAGTGGTATCCCTTGTAAATATTTAATTACTGATTGTTGTAAGCAGTTGATGTCTTCTATAAGGCCAGCAAATCCATGGATGGAGCTGCTGTGGGAAAATCTGAGCATCACCTGCTCGACTGTGTAGGGAAGGGACTAATTATTCATGGCAGGAAAGCAGAGGTGCTGTGTCTGCCAAAGCCTGACCGTCAGATGGGCCGGCTCTCCTCAAGACTGTTGCTTACAGGACACACAGGAAACAATCATTTTAGGAAGCAATAGAGGGATTCATACAAGAACCATGAATTTATAGGGAATTGACTTTGAGGAGGTAATAACAGTTGAATAGTCTGTGGGCTGACCCTGTTAGTGTTGGGGTTTTTTATTAATTACCTTGACAAAAGCAACCACAACACTCATTGGTGACATAAGTGTGGTCAGCATAGAGGCCAGAGAATTATCCAGTCCTTTTGGTATAATATGAAGACCAGAACTGTAAAAACAAGATAAAGTGCAGAAGCGTATGATGGAAAATGGGGACTAAGAACAACAACTACTTCAAACCATAAAGTAACTATTCAGAAGTAAAAGGACACAAGTTTATATTCAGAAATAAAGGGAACAGATACACGAGTATGTCAGCTGAGCACAGGGTGACCCTCAGTCACCAGTAACACAACTGTTCAAAAATTAGTGAAAAGATTTAATACTGTACCTGATATGTAATAATTTGGGGCAATCCCAAGCACATACACAGGCTGGGTGGAGAATGGATGCAGAGCAGCCCTGAGGAGAAGGACTTGGGGGTGTTGGTTGATGAGATGCTCAACATGCCCTGGCCACGTCCACTGGCAGCCCACAAACCCTTCCTGTGCTGGGCTGATCCCACAGTGGGGGCAGCAGGGGAGGGGGGGATTCTGCCCCTCTGCCCTGTTTTCATGGGACCCCACCTGCAGTGCTGCCTCCAGCTCCAGGGCCCCCAACATAGGGAGGACTTGGAGCTGCTGGAGAGAGTCCAGAGAAGGCCGTGGTGACAGTCTGAGGGCTGGAGCCCCTCTGCTCTGGAGCCAGGCTGGGAGAGCTGGGGATGTTCACCTGGAGAAGGCTCTGTGGAGACCTTAGAGCCCTTTCCAGGGCCTAAAGGGGCTCCAGGAGAGCTGGAGAGGGACCTGGGAGAAGGAATGGAGGGACAAGACAAGGGGGAATGGCTTTCCACTGACATAGGGCAGGGATAGATGGGATATTGGGAAGGAATTCTTGGCTGTGAGAGTGGGGAGGCCCTGGCACAGGTTGCCACAGAGAAGCTGTGGCTGCCCCATCCCTGAAAGTGTCCAAGGCCAGGTTGGAGCAACCTGGGCTAGTGGGAGGTGTCCCTGCCCATGGCAGGGAGTGGAACAAGATGAGCTTTGAGGTCCCTTCCAACCCAAACCAGTCAGGGATTCTGTGTGTGAGGTAGAGAAGTGTCAGTGCTGTTGTAGAAGGTGCTCATGAAAATGTGTAGTCTGTGTTAATCGTACTTATTAAAGCTTATCTGTACTTCAAAAAGGAATTTTTTTTTTATAATTGAAGAGAAAAAACAAGAAACATAAGAATGGAAATTAAAGGATTTGATCAAAAAATGATTATGGAAATCAAGCTGTCAGAATAACAAAGCTTTGGAATGACTTCCTGGTAGGCATAAAGGTTACAGTCCTGTCTTCCTCTGATTTCTACAGGTAAATTACAGTGCCAGTATACCTGTTCTCAGTCTGAAAATGTAGGAATAATCTTATGAAATAATTGTTGCGTTGTTGCTCACCACTTAATACTCATTTTCCTATTTAATTCAGTGCCATTTGAATTAATTTTTTGATATCGTAATACCTGTAATTCTCTCTAATAGAATATTTATGGCCTTGCTCTCAGAAATTAAATTTTGTGTACAATTTCCAAATTTCCCTGTGTTCTGCGGAGACTTTGTTCCTGAATAAGTAATGAAGGGAACCAGAGTGAGCCAGTAAAATCTAGTTCTGTGTGGAACTGCATTTGTAACAAGAAAAGGTGCACAGTGCCAAGGTAAAGTTGGGCAAGTGCTTTAATCCAAGGGGAATGCTTTGTTTGGTCAAAGCAGCCACGTTTCTCATCAGAAATCTTCCATAAAACAATGCATTTTTTTCTACATTCAGGAAGGGTCTGTAATATCCAGTCTGAACCACAATCTTTTTAAACTTTGTTTCTTACAACTGGAAGTTTAGCCAGAATAATGCTTCTAAGAGCAGAGGAAGTTGTCTCCTAAGCAGGCTCCAGTGCTGGCCTGGGCTCAGCTCCTGTGGTGTGTGTTGTGCTCTGAGAAGGGCACAGCACTCGTTTCCATTGCCAGTGCACACGATCCCCAACAACTTTGTGATCAACCAACATCTCGGTGAGAGGAGGATTTTATTTATTCTGATTTCTTTCTGTAGAGAAGAGCATAAAACCAGCTGAAATCATTGGAAACAACAGCTCAGAGGGTTTCCTGTCACACTGTGCATCGGCCTGAAGTATCCCATCCTCTTTTGTGCTTTGGCCATCAGGCACAAAGGATTTGGGGAGCTGAAGACACTGTCTGAGTGATCATGTTTAACAGCTAACACCAGACCTAATCTCCACAAGTTTTCTAAGTTTTCTTTGTTAAAATAAAATTTTATTCTACCACACCGAGTGACGGTGCAAATGATGCAAATGTTGGAAAAGGCACTCAGATCCAGGGCTGTTTTCAGTCCAGGACTCCTTGCATCTGGTGTTTCAGGCAACAGTGAATACTCTAGTTTTGTCACATTCATCGAGGGGATGTGACAAAACATCCCAGTGGTTATCATCCCAGTGCCCTTCTCAGCAAGAGAACCAGAACTAATACAGCATTCAAGCTGTTAAAACATTATGCATTTGTGGTTTCTTCCTTCTGGTGTTCGCTTTGTCAGCTCTTGAGGAGAGTTCCTCTGGTTCCTTCTGAACATGATCACGATGGCTCTGGATCTTTTCTGAGACGCAATAAGGAGCCTGGAGCTTGTGTTGTGTATGCATGGTTCAGGTGGTGTTTGTCAGCGGGAACTTGCACTCAGCAGTACCAATTCCCAACCCAGGAAGCTTCTCAAACATCTCATTCAGTATCATGAGATTCGTTTGTAGCGTTTGAATCTGATTTGAGTTTCCTGCATAACTGTTGTCCTGAGTGATTTTCCTCGTTTGTTTATTGGCTCTTTCAGACTGTCTATAAACAAAGCAGAGCCTTGCAGAGCCCTCCTGTTTCCTGACTCTAAATCATTTACGTTCCCTCCTGGTCTAGTGTTTCTTTTCCCCACCACACACCTTAATTTCCATAAGACTATTTCATATTTTTGCCAAAAGCTTTTTTTTTAAATGCCAGTCTGCTGTACAGAAGCCTTGTTTACATCTTCCCACTTGTCTTCAGTAATTCTGGTGCCTGGCTGAAGCCACTTGAGGTTTGCAGTTTGTCATTCTTTTTATCAGTTCTTAAGAACTTTCTGACACTTCTTTGAGTTCCTTGGACTCATAGTGAAGAAAATCTCTGATGCGGTATGTCCTGATCCAGAGAATTCCTTTAATGATAGTGTCCATGGCCATGTTTTCAGTGCCAGTCAGCTCCGTGAATTTTCTGGAAGGCTTCACTTCTCCCTGGAAGCTTTGGTGATTCAGGGGGTGGCCTGAGCATGCTGTGTCTCCATTAAACTCAGTCAACTAGTGACCGGCAGTAGGTTCCCAGGTGTTACTTCCAGGTCACTTGCAGGATGCTGCTCTGTGGAGGCAGGAGATTTTCAGGCACTGGGGACTGTGATGCACTGTCTGGAGGGTACAGAACAGCTGCTTGTGTCCATTTTTAAATGTGCTGGAGCAGAGTTGTGATGGGAGAGCACTGGGCTTGGGGCAGTGCTGAGGGCTGTCCCTGTGTCGTCTATGGAGGGGACAGTCTGCTGACCTCAAGTAATTCTTCATCCTTCAGAACAATGTAGGAAAATTAGTTTAGTGGATATTTTAGCACATTAGTTAGTGGAAGAGGATTTTTTCTTTTAATATTGGAAATAAGATGGAAAAAACTGCTTTCCTGTAACAGCACAGGGCCAGCTTTCTAACAAACTTTCTTCTAGTAGATTTTCGTGAGAGATTTCCTTTCATGTTTTACTCCTTGATCCACGAGGTGAGATGTGTGATGAGGCAGAGCATGTGAGGGGTGGCTGATAGTTCCAAATCCAGCCATTACTTCTGATCTTTGGTGTCTCTGGAACTAATTAGTTTAGAATTTAAAACTGGAAAATCTTTCTACTTGAGTTTGTTTTCATGGTATCATAATCAGTATTTACAGCCTTCCTGTGTTCAGTGTTTTGCAGGAGTGGGTAGATAGGGGAAATACTGCCTACAAAGGATTCTCAGTCCGAAAGAAGCCAGAGAATAGGTATGTTTTTCAAGCAGTTTAATTCATAGCTGAAGACACTACCTTGTGCTACTGCTGGGCTTGTTTTATGAGTTCAAAATAAGTTGAAGGTAAAGGCAGAGTAAAAATAACAGCAAGGGTGAAAGTAAAAATAGAGGTGGCAATGAAAAATCAGAGCTGATATATGCCAAAAGATGACCGTCAGACAGGAGTCAACTTACAGAAGAGGACAATAGTTGTACTACAGCACTTGGGAGCTCTTCTGTGACCTGTCAGGTACAGGGAGGGCGTAGCTAAAATGTGTGTTGGGACAGACTGACCATTGAGTATCCAGGAAGAGATCACTGAAAGGAAAAGCAGAGGCCAGGCTGAATAAGAAGTAGGCTTACTTGTAGAATGACTTTGTTGAGAGGTTTAACCATGTGGAAAGAAAAAACAAAGGTTGGGGAAGTAGCTGTTGTTTGATTAGAGTAAGGCAACCATGTGAAAATTATCAGACGTTGTGTTGCAGAGTAACCAGAACTTGGCAGTTTCAGAGGACTGGGGAAAAACAAGTTCTCCAGTGTTGAGGGGCAGAAAGAGGAAACAGTGAGAAGTGGACACGAATCCATGAAAGGAACCTGTCTGTCAGTGCAGACTGAGCGCTGAGATCTGCAGGGAGCACCGGAGGAGACAGCAGTGCTCAGGTGTAGCCTGGCTGTAAGATCCTGGAGTAGTGCTTAAGAGGAGGCAGTTCCCTGACTGGTCCCCCACACCACCATAATCGTGTTTGTAGAAGCAGTCACCACTTCAGCAGATAGTCCTGGAGCTTTGCAGTTTCTGCTTTTGCTGCTGCCATTTGTTCATCCATCAGTATTAACCATGTGCTCGTTAGGGTGGTATATCCACAGTCGTAGAGAAGGGCCTGGCAAGAAAACTTGTCCAAGTCCCAACTACCAGATTCAGAAAGGGACAGAGAGGTCTGGGCAGGCTGATGTAATGGATTGGGAGCAGCAAAGGAAAATGCTTGGAAAAGAAATGAAGTAGCAATAACAGAAGACTGTGTTGTATTAAGTTTCTGAGGAGAACTGACCTGGGGTCACAGAAGAAACCATCACATTTTAAGGCACATCCCAGAAATGTGAATATCTGTATTTAACCCCCTCAAACAACTTCAGTTACCAGTTACCTTCAGTTACCTTTTTTTCTTCTCCAGCCACCCTGAGAACGTGGCTGCCCACTGTCACTGTTTCCTGGGCTGGCTCCATGCAGGGAGCAGAATGGGAATGTGATCTCTCTGGAGTTCCTCAGAAGGGCAGTGGTGCAGCTGAGAACTGGGTCACTGCTGCTGCCTACCCAGAAAGCTGGTCCAGCCTCAGAGACAAACTGCAGAGTGTTATCCATGAGGAAGTACTAGAGATGCAGACTTTGAGAGATCTGAGCGGAAAAAGAGCCTTTGCTGCCAAGAGCCAAAGATCCCGTGTGGTGCAGGGCAGGGTGTTGGTACCATGAGGGTGTCATGGGTTTGAGAACTGCAAACGCCCAGGACACTTCTGCTGATCCCCGTGGGTTCTCCCATGTGCTGGCATTTTGCTGTGCCCTGCTGAGTCCCACAGGCTCTGTGCTGCGTTTCCAGGTGGGAATAATGCTGGCTGACAGGTGAATCTGCCCTCAGGAGGTGAGCAGGGAGGAGCTGTAGGGCTGGGGGAGCTGAGCTGCTGTTGGGGTGGAACATGGTGGGAGAGGATTGTGCTGCTGTCCCCTGGTGGGGCCCATCTGGTACCAGAGTCTGTTCTGTGCCATCACAGGTGAGCCTGGAGGAACTCTGGCAATTGGACAACACCTTTATAATATTACAGGTGTGTGCAGAGACCTTTTGGGGGTTTTTGCCATTACCAGTAGTGGAGGGGAAGGGTGGTAGAAATTCCTGTTCCCCTCAGAAGCCAAGGGTAGAGATGTGCTGTTTTGAAGGTGACATGAGAAAAGAGAGCCCTTGAACAAACAGTCCCAGCCTACCCCCTTCTCTAGCTGTTAGTCTCTTCCTGCCTTACATCAAGTTCTCTCAGGAGCTGCTCTCTTGTGTAAATCAACTGGTTTCCACCTGGAGAGGTAAAGCTTGAGATGCCTCACATCCTGTTACCTTCACTCTTCCCATAAAAATTCTTGGTTTAAGTGTTTTCAGAAGGAATCTGCAGGGAGGAAAAGAAAATTATGGGATTTTCGTATTTTCCCCGAAATACTTCTGCTTACATTTGTGTAGGTTTGGTCTGAGCTCAAATAGAGTTTTAGCTCCAACACTAATAAACTTTTTATTAAATGTTTTGATACTATATTTTGCCTTTCTTTATTTTCCAGGGCAGGAAAACCACCACCTGGCTTACACCTGGATGTAGTCAAAGGAGACAAACTCATTGAGGTATGGAAATCGAGTTTGATGGATTTGGTGTGTCATGTACATAGGCACCAGCAGTAGAACATTTCCCAGCATCTTCCACACTTACTCATAAGTATTTCCTTTCTCTCTCGTATTCATTATTTTCAAATTAGTTTGTTTTGCTCTGAAACTTCAGAATGAAGTGACTTTTCCCTTGCCTGTGCTTTAAGGCAGCCTCATGCCATGCAGGGCTTTCACCGTTTATCTCCCAATTAACTGCACTGACTGAAGGGATACAGCACTGCAGGGCTCAGCAAGCAGTGACACAATTATTGAACATCAAACCTGCCCTAGTAAGAGAGACAAAAAATAAAATGTTTGTAAGGGAGACTCCATACTTTGCAGAGCCTGATTTCTTCCAAACTTCATTTTGGACCAAAGTTGACACTTTCTTCCCTATAGGAGGTGCCAGACTGCAGCAGAAGGCACATTGTCCTAGGAACTTCAAGAGCAGGAATTGAATAACATGGTCAAGAAATCTCAAATACAGAAGAGTAAAAGTAAAAGCTCTTCCCTTTGTACCACTTGTTTTGAGAAACCTGTCTGGTCAGTTAATTTTTTATTTTATAGTAAGGTTAACCAGGCACCCTGTATCTTGTAGGAGTGCTGCCCTGTCCTACAGTATGAAACACAGTTGGATTTTTCCTCCCACATTCAGGATCTGTGAACATCACAGATACAGCAAGTTAACTTTATTACAGCAGAGGAATTTGTCTATTGTGCACCGCCTCATTCTCTATTTCACAGTTTGTCTTATGTCACACTTAATGAATAAAGAAAAGTTTCTAACAGGATTGACAGAGAGGACCCAAACCAGTGCATGTATTTTAGCTGCGGAGAGACTCCTGACTTGCAGTTGGCTAAAACAGAAATTTTTCTGGCCAGGAAAACTTTGCAAAGCTGAGCCAACTTTTCTGAACAAAAATTGGAAAAGTAAGAAACCAGTGTTAGATCAAGATTTAGGTAGCTTAAAATCTTTGCTGGTATTTAGCGTATGCTACCACAGAAGCATGAGACAGTATTAAGTGTTCCTTCTGGTGTCTAGCAGCACAGATTTACTGTTTGCAATTTGGTTGAGTTACCAGTATATGCTTTGCATAGGAAAGCAGACAGAGATGTCACAAATAGGTGTCTCACAAATAAACTTGTGTTTTCTCAGGCCAGAAACCAGTAAAATGAGGCTTTTCTTTATAGTCCGTTGCTGTTTTGAGAGAGTGCTCTTACTCTGGATTTAAAGACAAGAAATTGGCAAAGCCAATCTTGACCTGAGAGATCTTCGTTCAGCATTAATTGGAAAGGAGATAGATACTGGCACACACGTACTGCACATTCAGAGAGCTCCTTTGTCCTACAGGATGTGGCTGAGCTGGTTCATACCAGGACTCCAGGACTCTCCTTCACCAACACTGTGGCTCTCAAACCCTTTGCATTGCGCTTGTCTTGGAACCCTGGGCCGTGTTTTCGGCCTCTCCTGCCTCTGTTACGTGTTCAGAATCATGTTCGAGCTCAGAGAGCTGCAGCAGGATTGTTTCTGAGCTCAGCCTTCTCAATGCCACACACCTGCTTGTGCAGCTGCTTTGGGCCTTGCACTGTGTACAGGTGATGGCTTCAGTCCTCTAGTCTGTGGTGGTTGCCTGAAACAAGGTCCTGTGTGTGTGCATGGGAACTGTGCAGCAAATGAGCAGCACTTGGATGTGATCGATGTGTTTCCCTGCTCGGTACAGCTGGCAAAGAGTTCTCCAGTTTTGTCTCTCGTGGCAGCCAGCAGTAGCCAAGGAAGAGAGTTGTTAAATCCCGTGGGTTACGGAGCACTTGGTACTAACCGAGCCATCGGTGTCCCAGCCTCGTGCCGAGGCCTGAGGGTCACCCTGTGATCGCTGGGTCTGCAAAGTGCAACAGCAAAACAAGCCATGCAGTGTTTAAGCTCAGTGTGTGAAGGAAGACACTGGGTTATAGCTCAGAGGCACAGAACATTTTGGAAACATTATCTTGAAGTAAAGTCAATAGAATTATTTTCTCTGATGGTGATTTGTTGCATTTCCAATTTATGAATTTGTGTCTTTGCAAAACTCTCGAAGTGCTGTCCAGTCAGGGACAGGTTTGTGTGTTTGTGTGTAACAGGTGCAAATGAAAACTTATAAGATGCTTTTGGTGTCAAAGAATTCTTGTGGGCAAGAATAAGAAATTGTTTGGCCAATTTTTATGATACTTGAAAGCTTGAGATAACTGCTTGTGGAGCTGAGCACTGTTTGTGGAGGAATGAATCAGCTTCTGAAGATCCACTTGTTCTTATCAGAGCTGTGTTTACACAGGGCTTTTTTTCAAATTCACAATGAAAGGAAAAGTTAGTGCTCATCTTTCTTACAACATGGAATCATAGAATTCCTTAGTGCGAAGGTGTTGAGCATGGGAAGAGTCAGGTGCTGATCTAAATGAGTAAGGAACTGTGGAATATGGGACATAAATCCAATGCTGGGAAGCTGAATCCTCAGAGAACCTAACCAGGCTTCCTCAAAAGATGTGTTGTAACAAACAGTTATGGTGTTCTCGGATCAATAGCTGGATGAAACAAGTCTGATCCCAAGAGAAAATATCAGTAAGACTCATGGAACAATGGTTAAGGCTTGCAGGGAAAAGCCTCGAAAGGGCACACTGGTGTGTAGAGTGTACGGGGAGGAGGTGGATGGATCTATTTACAGATGGGATAAAAAAAGTAAAATAAAATTCAACCAGAAAAGATGGAGGAGACCATGTACTTGTTTAAGCTCTTCATCAGTGGCTTATACTTTCTGGTTAACTCTGAGGGGTCTTGTGAAAACCAGCGTTTGTAAAGAGACAGAAAGTGATGATAAAGTGCCCAGGTCAGGGCAGAACCCAGAAGACTCAATATAGTGATTTCTCATGGTTTTAATCTTAATCAGATTATTACACTGAGGCTTTGAGGTGTGTTGCTCTGCACCAAACACAGAAGGATTCGGGGGAGACACCTGCATGTTTTACATGTCCCAGCTGGAGGAAAATCACTTACATTTTGCATTTGCACCTCATTTGTCATGAGACCATGTAGTTGCGGGTGAATTGCCAATTAAGCTGTGATTGCTGGTTTATCAAATGACATGTGGACTCACAAACAAAACTTTTTTTACGGTGTAAGCCTAAGTATTGGCACTCTTGTGGATTTTCTGCCAGTTTGTGGATCACTGAGGAGGCTGATGAAGTTGTCATTCTTTCTAGCTGTTTGTTTTCATGGAACTGCTTGAAATTTAATATCTTGTAGTGCTGGTTGAAATTGGCCAGAAGTTGAGAAGTTATTTGATTTAATAGATGTCAAGAACTGATAGATACACACACTTTGATCACCTAAATACTGTTATTTTACGAAAGCAGGACAAAATATGTGAGTCGGTAGATTTTATAAAGCATTCACTGTCATGAACTGGTGCTCATGTACCTTGAGCTGCTGAAGAATAAGATCTTTAACTAAGGGACCAATTAATTGTAAATCATCCTGATGTATACAAGTGTGGAGTCAGATTGTTCAATTAATTCTTCTAGTGACCTAAAAGAGTGAATAAACATACAGAAATAAATTAAATGCTTATTACTGAATACCAGATGGTGAGAACTTGCAGCGTTGGGGCTGATAGATGTTCAGCAGAACACTCGAAAATCCAACCTGGAAAATAGAGCAATTGGGGAAAAATTGGGGAAAAAACAGTGGGGAAGTGACGTGACTGTAGCGGTGCTAAAGCCTTGAAGTTCATAGTTGGTGGGCAGATAAGTAGATGCGACTTTGCAAGGTGACCTGTAGTAGAAGCTGCAAATAAGGCAGAGGAGTATAAATACTGTGTCTTAATTCAAGCTGTCTCCTTATTTTCTGTATGACTTGGTGGTGCCACAGAATGAGGAACTCTCAGGGTGGTCGTTGTGACAATCTGTCTGACAGCTCAGAAAAGCCCCAGACCAGCCACCTGGACCTACTCAGATACACTGGCTTTTGTAGCTGAGCACGTGGTTTGTACCTGGCAGAACTGAGGAGCAAACACCTGCTGACTGGAATGGTGCTGCCAGAGAGGGGGATCCTCAGCATCAGCCACCCCACTGCCTGTAACCCACAGCTTCCCTGGAGCAGCTGGGACACCCGTCTGACCAAAGGCACACTGAACCAGGCCACTCAAACAGGGAAAGATTAACACAGGAAAAAAAGCTTTTGCAGCCTGAAAACTTGGCTCAGATGTGTGGCAGTGAGACTGAGGAGAGGATAGAGGCACTGGGAATGGAGGGAGAAATCCATGTGCTCAAGAAGGCAGAATGCTAGTTCATCTCAGACCGGTTCATGAGGTTTTCTGATGGAAAATGTATCCTCAGCATTCTTTGATGATGCTGTTGAAACGTGTGGGCTTTGTTAAATGTTTCAAAAAGCAGGAGAAGCCTGTTAACAGATGTATAACGCACTGCCAACCTTTACCTTGTCCAGCTGGAGCAGGAAAATATAGATTAGATGAAGTTCTTGAGAGCCAGGGAGAAGGTTCTCCACCTGCCCTGTTCAGGTACTGTAGCATTCAGGTGCAAGAAGTTCCCTCAGCAACATGGTCTGGTAATGGAAATACTACAGGACTTTATCAATGTGTCCCTCACTTTATAGAGATGGTTTATGGAACTTATATTAAGGTTTGTAAGATCTTGTTTGAAGAAGAGATTAGAACTAGGATGAATAAAGAAGAAATGCCTAAAATTAATGGTTTACTTGAATAGACTAATATGGATTCTGATCACAGCACATATTCAGTATAGTTTTGCATCTTTATACCAGAGGTCTGGAAACTCCTGCAGGTCCAGTTCTGTACAGAAGTATAATTTTGATGTTGTGTATCAGACCAGAGATCACTGAGCGTGGGTTCCTGCCTTGGACAGGGCCCAAGGTCAGCAATCAAGGAATGTGTTAAAATCTTTGGGTGCAGATGTGAGACAGAATCTCTTGTGTGAGTCTCGTGATTTGAAGAGGCTGTCTTGTGTTGGCTGGTAAAGAAGGAAATAACTGGGACTCTCACACATTCATCTGTTCTGATTTTACAAAGAGCAGATTTGATTTTCTGTATTTAACAGTACCAGACTAAACTGAAATATTGATGAGCTGTTGATGCTTCATTTTGAATTTGCTCTGTTTATTCATGTTCTTGAATTTTTTCAGGAAGATCCAAAAGATTCTAGGAGTCTAATATGCTTCTCTGTTTGACATTCTACTCAGAAACTCATCATTGATGAGAAGAAATACTATCTCTTTGGGAGAAATCCTGATCTGTGCGATTTTACCATTGACCACCAGTCTTGCTCTCGGGTCCATGCTGCCTTGGTCTATCACAAACATCTCAAGAGGGTTTTCCTCATAGATCTGAACAGCAGTAAGTAGTGTGGCATTTAACCAGACAGAAGTGTGATATTTCAGTGCTTAAACATTCTGAATCTGAGACACTTTTTCCTTTCCCGCTGTTGTTTGCACTGTGTGGACAGATGGATATAATCGGAATTTGCGTCCTAGGGAGAGATGGGCAAGAGTTAGAGCAAAGGAGTGTTTGCTCCAGTCAGCTTACATCTGCCTTACTGGTTATTTAAAACATTTCTAGATTCTTTAAGAGGCAAAAGGAGAGGAGGAAAGCGACTTGGCCTTCACAATTTTAGCAAATCCTTCTCTTGGGTGTTTTCCCAAGGTCTGAAACCTGTCATGTGGTTTTTTCCACTGTCTAGACATAGTACATTGGGACCTGCAGGAATACAGAAAGTAAAGGGTGTTTGTAATCGATTTCCATGACTTTTTGAGGACTTCTGGTGTGTGTTATCTCAGTGTGTGAGATGATGGGTAGAATGTACATAGCTGATGCTCTCAGCAGTCCCTCAGTGCCTTGTACCTCGGAACAGTTGTTACAGTTTCTGAGATCCTCAAACTGGAGCTGGAATACAGTGAGCCCAGTCTGGTGACTAACAGACTATTTTGCATTTTGACGCCCTCAGCACATGGCACGTTCCTGGGTCACATCCGCCTGGAAGCCCACAAACCCCAGCAGATCCCCATCGACTCCACGGTGTCGTTCGGAGCCTCCACCCGCGCGTACACCCTGCGCGAGAAGCCGCAGACGCTGCCGTCGGCAGTGAAGGGGGATGAGAAGATGGGTGGTGAGGATGAGGAGCTCAAGGGGCTGCTGGGCCTGCCTGAGGAGGAGACAGAACTGGATGTGAGTACGGTGGCACACTGTGCCTCAGTGACATTTCCAGCTAGGTCAGCATTCCCTGCTTGTTTGCTTAAAATCGTGGAATCATTTAGGTTGGAAAAGACCTTTAAGATCATCAAGTCCAACCGTAAATCTGACACTGCCAAGCTGTTACAACTCACCCCTGTAGGCGAGGGTTCTTGTTAATAGATCCCTTGGGGCAGGTTAGAGTGAAATGACACCGAATGACTGGTGTTTATAAATACATATATATGTAGGGTTTATTTTAGAACAATTGGCTTGCAATGGAAAGGAGGTCTGGAGCTGTTTGGGTTATTATTGTCTATAATAATATAGCTAAATAAAAGCATAAAAATAACACTCAAGAAAATATAAAAGGAAAAGATAGAAAGGATAAGAGCAGAAAGGTCTCACCACCTATGGATCCAGTGATGAAACTTGATCGTTGCAATTTTGATGTCCATTGGCTGAAGTGATGGTCATAGACTTGATCTGTTGGGGATGGGGGAAGCCCTTGAAACACAAAATCCAATGGGTTAATGTAGGCTTAGGTTTACATGGGAATGCCCAGGTAACTCCCCTGGGGGGGGATTTGTTTTACATTGTCTGTTGCAAGCCTGTGGATCTGTTGCAACGCTGTGGATCATGAACAGTCCTCTGGTGGAAGGTCCCAGAAAAGTGCCCTGGGGGCACTTCGGGGGTCTTTGATGGTTTATGACACCTTGCAAGACATGACAGCTGCCTCTCACATCAGCATATTTGAGCCAGTAATGCCTCATCAGAAGGGATGAAAATCTTCAGGCCCAGGTGTGAATGTCCCAATATCTCCCCCAGAGAGGGAGGGGAGTTTTCACCCCTGAGCCAATTGTGTAAGGAAGGACATTGCCATGATAAAAAGCGCTATCCCACCTCACAGGATGTGCTTCTTTTCAGCCTATTCCCTTAACTGTCTCAAAGCCCAACTTGTCCCCTATGGTGGTGGATGTTCATCCCCTCTGCCCCTGGGCTGTTCCCTTGCAACATCATCAGCAAAGCACCTGCTGCTTTTGCAAATGGCCAATTGTTTGAGCCATTAAACATTACCATTTCAGTCCCTCACACAGGCCCATCCCTAAACCGTGTCCTTAAGTGCCACATCTACATGTGTTTTAAATACCTCCAGGGATGGTGCCTGAACTACTTCCCTAGGTAATACTTCCTTAGGTTCAGTTTCTTAATTTCTTGGCCATGAAGATAATCTGAGATGTTTCTGCTGACAGATACACCTAAAGCATCTCGTCTGCCATGATAAACCTGTGATCGTGTTGCTTCCCAGAATCAGGGACATAATAATCTTAATATCCCAGTGGTCATCTCACTAAGGCTTGCCAGGGCAGACATGCTTCAGGTCGGGTGGTTTCCCACATTTTTCCCGTTGTCCGATACCTGTGGGAGAAAGCAGTGTCTGTGGCATTCACAGGATTGTGGATGTTGGAAGGAAACTCTTAGAATCATCAACCAGCTCAAGCAGAGCCAGCTGGAGCGACTGCCCAGGATTGTGCTCAGTTCTGAATCTCTCTGCAGAGACCCCGCAGCCTCTCGGGGCAGCTCACTGCAGCCCTGAAGCTCTGCTTCTTCCTTGGGGTCTGAAGTTGAAACTAAACAGTGTCCTGTGATCTTCTGATGTGCACAGTCACATGATTAAATCAGATTTCATACATTAGTTGCTTAAACTCTTTTGTCTCCAAATTTGCCATTAGAACCTGACAGAGTTTAATACAGCCCACAACAAGAGGATCTCCACGCTGACCATTGAGGAAGGGAACTTGGACATCCAGAGGCCAAAGAGGAAACGGAAGAACTCCAGAGTGACGTTCAGTGATGACGATGAGATCATCAATCCGGGTAAGGACTTTGCTTTAATATTTAGTTGATGCTCTTCAGGACCTCCTTCTTGTATTCTCATAGGGATTCCTCATGGCTACATATGGATAAAGCAGTCAATATTTGGGATCAGCTATTTCAGAGAAGCTGCCACATGTCTCACTGAAGTCTTTGACCTCTCTCCTTTCTTCTGTTGTACCTGTAAAGTAATTGTGTGATCTGTGCAGGATGGGGACATCACACTCGGCTTCATTGCTCATATTTTGTCAGATATGGGAAAAATGTCATGGGTCCAAAAGGAGGAAGGTTTACATTTTTTGCCTTCTTTAGAATCTAAATGGGAATGGAACTTGTTTGTTTTCCTTTGTCCCCTAATGCTTTCCTTACCTGTTGCCTCCAGGGTATCTGTCTCCAGCTCAGAGGGTCTTTGCTACTTGTCTGCACATCTGAACCAAGTCATCCTCAATCCTCATTCAAACTGATGCATCTGAACACATATCCAATTCCAAATTAGTCTTTTTTTCTCCTTTAGCTGTTCTGTATTAATGGCATTCCTATCAATGATACTTTATATGGATACTATTCCTGTTAATAAAAGTAGCTAATTATTGAGCCGGCATTTTGAAATATGGTGTGGAGGTGGTTCCATTGGCACAGTAGAGCACCCAGAGTGACCGTTTTGGTTTATAAGATGGTGCAGTTCAGTGCTCAGAACATCCTAATATAAATGCCAGTCATTCACATTGCAAAAAAAAAGATAATTTTTCCAGACTTTCAGGAACTTACATTGACTGCTTCTGACTCCTCCTTCAAGGCCCCCAAGGACTTTGGGGACTGGCTGTTGTGCCTTTAGCATGTGCAGTGAGTGCCTTGTCAGCAGCAGCTTTCAGCCCAAACTTCAGCCTGTGTGATCCCAAACGGCCCATCCAGCTGCTCTCCTTCCCATTCTTCATTTGAGGGAAAGCATTCCTTACCAAGATGCCTGATGAGCCACCTGGAGACAAAGCCACTGGGTGTCCCCTGAGCCCCATTCTTTATTTGGTCCCACTTGTGCTTACTGGGAAGTGCTGAAGTGCTGGCTTTGGGAGGAGAAGGTCCGTGTTCCGGTTTTCCACGTGGGTTGTGTTTTCCCTGTGCCCTCACTGAAGGCATTGCTGTTCTTGCTTTGCAGAGGATGTGGACCCGTCTGTGGGGCGGTTCCGGAACATGGTACAGACAGCAGTGGTCCCTGTAAAGGTACGGAGTGACTCCCCCGTTTCTCATTAACATGTTACATTGATGAACTCACTCTATGAATTGCACCTGAGAAACAGAACGTTCCAAAGTGGAAAGTGCTTCATTGTTAGGCAAAAGTGATGTCTGTGTTTCACAATTGTCTTTTTTTGCAAATTTGACCATTTCCCTTCAAACCCAGGTTTAGCTCTTTTCTTCAATAACACATGGGATCAGTGGTGAATTTTTTTTCCTCCCAAAAACAAACAGTTCACAGAAATTCGGTGCATTATTTCCAGACATCAGTTAAAATTGTGGGAAGTGTGGAAAATAGAAGGTAAAAACAAGAGGTTGTTTGTTTAAATACTGAGTGCTAAAGGTTTCATAAGGTTGTGTACTAGAACAAGCAGGTTTAGGCTTTGCTCCAAGATGAGTGTGTGTTGACGGTGCTCTAATTGGAATATGTGAAGAGGAGGGAAGATCTGCAAAGCTTCAGAGCAGCTGAGCCACTGTGTAACAGCAATTCCACTTGTTGCTGGTATAGACTAAATAACATCACATGGAGAAGGATACTTTTCCATAAGCCCAGACTGCTGGAGAAGATTCTAGTGATCAGGAGCAGAATTACCCAAATGATCTCGAAGTTGCAGTTTCTTTCTGTGGGGGAGGGCAGGTTTGTGTTATAACACTCTCAGGCACATGGTGGGATTGTTGGGGTGTCCTGTGCCGGGCCAGGAGTTGGACTGGATGAGTTGGACATGCTGGCTAAAGACCTACTCAGTCTTCATTCAGGACAAGCTCAAGACTGGCAGGAGTATAGAGATGCTGCAAGGTGCTCAGGCTTCATCTGAGTTACACCTGAGCTTCAGCTTCTGTCACCCTTCCTGCATTGTGCATCTTTAAGAGTTTATTATTGTGGTTGTCAGGGAAACCCAGAAGAAAACTTGTGGGACAAAGACTGGGACACTGTCTGTAAGCACTTTGTATGTGGCACATTTAGGTGCCTTTTTGGGGGGAAATAGCCTTGGCATCGAGTTTAAAGAGCTTGATGGTTTCATGCCTTTACAATAATTCTTTCACCACTTGTGCCCGCAGAAGAAGCGCCTGGAGAACGCGGGCTCGCTGCCCACGGACGACTCAGCATCCCGGCGCATGCAGAACTTCCCCTACAGCGGGGGCTTGTACGGGGGGCTGCCCCCCACCCACAACGAGGCGGGGCCGCAGTCGCACGGCGTGCACGGCACCGCGCTCATCGGGGGGCTGCCCATGCCCTACCCCAACCTCGCCCCCGACGTGGACTTGACTCCAGTTGTGCCCTCCACAGTGAACATGAACCCAGCTCCAAACCCGGCCGTCTTCAACCCCGAAGCTGTGAATGAACCCAAGAAGAAGAAATACGCCAAGGAGGCCTGGCCGGGCAAGAAGCCGACCCCATCCCTGCTGATCTGAGCGGGGCTGAGGGAGGGTGGGAGTCACCAACTCCACAAACTCTTCATGTGCGTCTTTTTAAAATTTCAGTGTTCTAACAGATGTAATACCAAGATTGGAGAAGTGAAATATCCTTTAAAGATCTGTCTTCAAACATTTTTATATGTCTGTTTAAAAAAAAAAATACAGCTCCCAGCTCCTTTTGAACCAAAATCCCTGCAGCCTTTTCTTAGCCACCACTGTCCCAGAGGTCTTTACACTGAGTTTGGGTCCGCCAGTCGAAGAGTCAGTCACACAGTTTCATTATCACTTATGGCATGGCCCTGCAGATCCATGTGTTTTGGTGAGGGGCTCGCTGTGGGTGACACTGTTCCTGCTGGACATGCTCACAGCAAATGTTTCTGGGGCCAAGCCTTGCAGAGTCCCATTGGTAGGAGTTGTAAAACTTCCGGAATATAGGTCAGCTTTTATTTTTTATATTTTCAGAACCCACCAATGTGGGGCATTCTCTTTTTATTATTATTATTTTTAGTTTCCCTACAGCTTGTTTTAATTTCCATGTAAAACACTAGAGCATCCCATGAGTCATAAGTTAAGATGGACAAGCAGTAGGTGGGTTCCTTAGCTTTGTTCCAGTGCTGCAGGGTGGGGGCTGTGGGATGGGTGCTGGGTGCACAGGTCAGAGTGTCTGATGGGGAGACAGACACTGTCTGCACTGTGCTGTGGTGCCAACAGCCCTGGTGACTCCCCTGGGATAACTCAGGGTGAGGTTAACACAGAGAACACTTTCTTTTACATTTGGTGGCCCTTAGTGTCATTTTTATTTGCAAATGGAACTTGTAAGCTTAGCGTATAAGAGATGCAACAGGACACAAAGCTGAGCAGTTGTCAGCAGAGCCAGAGGACTGGTTCCCTTCCACACCTAAACCCCCAATCTGCAAATATTTTGGCTGCTGGGAACAGCAGGTGAGGATCAAGTGCTACTGAGATCCAGAATAGGAATTCTCAGTAGAGATAATAAAGCAGTGCACAAGCTGGTTTCATAATACCACATTTTTTGATTCCTTCATCACTTTTTCCCATTGAATAAAATGAGAAGCTTGATGGGTTGTTGCTCCAGCCCTTCAGATCTGTGGGCTTAGATGTGAAAATTATTCACATGTTCAGACACTGTGGCTGTACTTTACACAAGGTAAGGCCGGAGCTCTGTTATTCTTAGGTTTGCTCTGGGGTTTTTGTAAACTCTCTAGTGCAGTTCAGCTACAAGTCACATTCCTTTGTTGTTTGGGGGATCCAGGAAATGTGCACCAAAATGAGAGCCTGCTCACTGTGTGCAGGACTGTGGCTACCTGGTGAAGTAGTGCTGGGGTGCTGGATCAGTACTGTGTTCCAGTGCAGGGGGGTGCTGGATAGTGCTGGAGCAGGGCTGTGTTCCAGTGGAGGGGGTGCTGGATGCACCAGACCCTTTTGGACAGATGCTCCAAAATCCAAGTGAGTTCTGCTCCATGATTGCTTCTCTCATGTCCCTGAGGTGAAGCTGAGCCGACAGCTGCCCCACTCACGAGAGCGATGGATTTAGAGACTGCTCCATTCCCTCCTTGCACCCTCTGTCCAGCTCACACTGTTCCATGGGTGGATTCAGCACCTGCTCTGTGATCCAGCTGTGCTGTTCTGTGTTTAGTTGCCATTGATGATTCAGCCCTCAGGTGTTTGTTCTGCTTCCCAGCACTCCCACAATGACTCTCCAAATCTTTCTCCCTTTAGTCTGGCCTGTAGGATTTTCGTTTCCCACCCAGTTGCTTTCTGAAGGCAACTCTTTAGGATAAGAATAGTCAGGGCAAACAAAAGTTGAACAAGTTTTCTTCTTCTTTTTCTGTTTTATTTTGGGGTTTTTTTGTCTGTTGGGGGGGTGGTTTCGATTTCTTTGCAAGTGGCTCTTTGCAAGATTTTTCTTGACAAGGGAAGCTTCACTGCTCGTTGTTTTTTAAAGCTCTTCTCCTCCCTGGCTCTGAACCAGCTCTCGTTATTTCAGAGCTTAGGGGCCACGGCTGGCCAGGAGGGGACAGGAACATCAAGGGGCTTTGTACAGACGTTTGTACACTTGTGTAATATGTAATAGGCCTTTTCACACTTCTGTTGAGCTTTTTACCTGTAACCTTTACTATGTTGTAAATTAAATGCGGATTTTGCCAGTTTGGAGTGTAGTGTGTTCGTTTCAGTCTGCACTGGTGCAGCTGAGGCTGCCCCTTATGCTGTGGCTCTTGGGAGGATCCTGCCATGGCAAAGTGCCCTTCTCCCTGCAGACCTTGTCCTTGGGCTGCCTCAGGCTGCAGCTCCTAAAGCTGCTCGTGACCCACTCTGCTGCCTCGTGCTGCACTTTGGCACATGAGTGACACCTAACAGTGGATTTTGAACAGTGGTTGCCTTTGTTTTCCAGGTGGAGTTTTTCCTGATTCTGGCCTAATTCTCTCTCTAAATTGTACTCCGGAGCCCAGCTCTGCTGTTCTCATTGCCCAGGCTGCTGCTCTGGCATGGCCTTGGGCAGGCTCAGTCCCCTGTCCCTGGGGACCCTGCAGTGAGAAACACCAAACAGGGGCCTGGTTACAGAGAGCCATGGGGCCTGCACAGGGCTGAGAGGGACTCCCCAGCTTTGCTGCAATCAGCAATACTTGTGCTCTACATAATTTTTTTCCAATGCAGCAGCAGCTGGGGAGGGTACGTTTGCACTGCGGTTTTGGCAGCAGGCTCACAGTTCACAGTTCACATGCAAGCTGCTCACCTGCCACAGGCAGAAATTGCTGGTGCAGGTGAAGGGGTTCCCTTCGTGGTCTGACACTGTCAGTGTGGGTTGGTGAGCTGTTCATCTCCTGTATTAAATGAAGGATTAAAAGGGAGGCAACTTGCACAATAATCGGAAGACCTCCACAGTGTGAATGCAGAGATGGGAACAAAATGGAGACTAGTTTGCAGCTGAATCAATGATTGAGCTAAAGAAGATAGTAGTGTTTTCCAGGAACATCTGTCCTTGCAGCATTCCCTGGATTGTCGCTGTAACCCTTCCTTTGTCTTTCGGTCTGGAAATACAAGAGGGCAGCACCCAGGGGGCAGCCGCAGAGCTCGAGGTGAGCTGACAGGTGGTGTGTTCACAGGGCTGTTCAGTGAGGTACCGTGGTGGGGGAAAAAAAGGGTATTTTTCCCCCTGGAGTTCAAAAATGGTAACCCCCGAGGGGGTGGTGTCTTGATGTTGATCCAATCAGCGCCCTTGCAAAATTTAAACATATCACACCAGACCAGAAAAGAAGGATGAGGAGGAGGTAGTTGGAGGAGAAGTGGCCATGTTGTGAAGCCATGAGGAGAAGGAACAGGAGCCCCGCTGGGAGCCACGGCCCCCAGCCCCGGCTGGGGTTGTAGAAACTTGGAAATGGTGTTAAACTGGACCGAGTTCTATGGCTAGAAGGCTGGAGGAGTTTCTCCACTGTGAGCAGGAGCAGGAAATACTGAAAGCAACGGCAGAGCAGCAGTGAACAGAGAACAGTGGCAGAGAGCCAGGAGATAAGAAGCAGCAAAGGCGGCATGCAGCCAAGTAGGAAGACACAGAGATGTCTAATGGAGAGAGAGAGAGAGAGGACTAAGCTCTACAGAGAGAGTTTTGGGGTAAGAACTGAATCAAAACTCCCCAAAACCCCCCTGAGACCTCCTAGAGAGGAGGGGGGGACTCCCAAACTCTCAGGGAGTCCTGAAATGCAACATGCAGCAGAGAGAGAGGAGCTGAGAGCTCAGACGTCCTGGAAGCTGGACCAGGACAGCCACAAGGAATGCGGGAGAAGTGGCCTCACCCCCCGCTGCTGCTGCCAGGCTGGCAGCTGAGACAGAGCACAGGAGCTCTGATAGAACGCTTGGGGCAAAAACTTTCAACTGAAAGCTGCCCTAACGTTCTGACTCAGGGGGAACTTAAATCCCCTGAGGAAAGGGACTGTCACGAAGACTCCTGTGCTTCATGAGATGACGTGGTGAGGCGAGCCTTTGTCCCGGCTGTCACAGCCCACGGGACACAGACCTTTGCTTGGAGCCGAAGGGCTGAGAGGGGTGAGAGGAGACCCCCCCTTGTGTGTAATGGAGAGAGATCCAGCTGCAACTTCAGCTATGATTGCTGCATGGAGGAAGAGAGACACTGCTGCTCTGAAAGTGGAAAGGATCTTTCCTTTTCCCTTCTGGACTTTTATTGGAGGGAAAACAGATATGATCCAATGTAAATACTGCTTTATCATAGGAGAGATAGTTAGGATTGTGTATATAATGTATTATAATATTTATTTGTGTAAATATAATTCCCTTCCCCCCATATCGAGTCTTGTGTCTGGAAAACCCATCTCACACTGGGGTGAGATGTGGGAGGGGGGCTTGGACTCGGGAATTGGATTTTGGAGGTCTCAAACCACCACAGGTACTGATGTGTCAGACCCTGCACTGACACACCTGAAAGCAGGACTTGTTGGAGAGGAGCTGGGATCATCCTGGGGCCCTCCAGGAGAGCAGGAACAGCTTCCAGTGCAGAACAGGTGAGTGTGCACTTGTGCAATTACACCAAGGACTTTGAAACCTCAGTGGCACAGGGAGAGACCCCAGGAGAGGGCTGCACTGCAAGACATGGCTTGGGACAAGCCAAAGACCTGGGGCTGTAAGGGTGGTTGCTGGGCTCAGGGGTCAAGTGCTGTTTGAGATGTGCTTTTTCAAAAGCAATCAGGACAGCTGTAGGTTCTTTGATCTCAAAACTCTCAATCTAGCCGTAGTAGGTAAAGGGGAAAAAATATTTCTGCTTTTGCTTCTCAACACCAGGTACAGCTCCTCATCCACAGAAGCTTTGTCACTGGGCCGTACCTGCTGGGTGTGGGAAAGGCAATGCTGGAGAAAGAAGGAGAGTGTGAGGTAAGACTGGAGGCAGTTTAGGATCAACAACTGTGGAGTTTGGGTCACAGGGTTGAATGACCCTTCCCTGAAGGTCCCATAACCAGCAAAGCAGCAAGAGCAGCAGCTTTCCAGCAGCCCTGGTGGTGGATTTGGTCTTTTGTTTTGTATGAATTTTCCAGAACTGATGTCCTCCTCGGGGAAGCTTTAAGAGAGAAGCAGCTAAAGAGTGTCAGTCTCTGTTCTCCACCCTCTGTACATCACCCTTGCTGTCTCTTTTGCCATAAAATCTGGCAAATATCTGGGAAAGGTTTCAAGCACAGTTGCAGAATGGTAGAGGAGGAGGAAGCCTTAAATACTAAGCTTAAACAATACCGGGGTACAGAGTGGGTGTGGGGGCAGGATCGCCCCGGATCGGCGGCCCCCCCACGGGGCAGCGTCACCCCGGCTCCCCCGGCCCCTCATCCTTCCCGCCGGGATAACCCTCCGCACCTCGCCCCCGCCGCAGCCCCGCTCCGGCCCCTGCCCGGGGAGCAGCGCCCGCCGCCCGGCCCCGCCCGGCCCCGCAGCGCTTCTGCTGCCCCGGGGCAGAGCCCCGAGCCCCGCACCGCCTGTGCCCCCGGAGCCCCCGGCCACGCTTCACTCGGGGGGCTTCAGAACTAACGAGGGGACCGGTGGGCCCGGGTTGGGACGTGCCCACTCGGTCATCCCGCTGCAAACACGAGGATTTCAGGACGGGCAACACCGGCAATTCCACCTGCCTCCCACCGTTCCCTTTCAGATGTGTTTGCTGCAGGGAGCTGTGGTGACACGGAGCTGGAGGGGACAGGGGCTGCCAGCCCTGCAGCCCAGGAGTGGGGTGGGGTGTTCACAGGGGTCCCGGCCCTTACCGGGCTGCACCAGGGCCGGCGGGGAGTGCTCGGGCCCCCGCAGCATCGCTCCACACGCGCTCTGAAGGGGTCCCGGGGGCAAACACCATCCACAGCGGCAAAGCCACGGGCATCCCGGGGCCTGCTCGGGGTGCATGTGTTGGGGACGACCACCCACTGCCTCGAGAGCTCTGGGTTAGACCCCCCCAGAGAGCCCAGAGCTGCCTTCACAGCCAGTGCATGCTCCTCCTGCACCTCATCCCCCCGTACCCACAGTCCAACACCAGCACTCTGTACTGGTTCCCTCAAGGTCTCGGAGCAGCTGGCAAAGCCCAAGGGTGCAAATCACCCCCTCATATCTCACTGGTGAAGCTGCCATGCCCAGCTGAGGGAGGGAACTCAGTGAATGCAAGTGAAGAGAGCACAGAAGAGAGAGAGAAGAGAACTGTTTATGCTCAGCAATTGGAGGGTGCAAAGATAATCATCAGTGCCTCCTCTTCAGCACTGAGACAACAAAGTCTGCTGAAGTCCAGACATTGCCACCCCACGTGGCTTTGCTCACAAGCCAGAGGCTTCTGCGGTACAAGGCCACCATAACAAGACTTTCTGGGTCACCAGGTGTGTAGTCCTTCCAGAAAAGAATTGTGTGCCAACCTGAGGAATGCTGGCAGCAGCCTCCAAGAACACATCTCTCACCTGTGGGCAGTTCATGTCCACAGGAAGGCCTGGCCTTCATCTGATTTGTGAGGCTATCCCAGTAGTCCCAGTAGAGGGGAGACAGATTCCTCAATGCAGGCAGTCCAGCACAACAAAGTTCTCATGATTATTGTACCCCCCTCACACATCAAGCTTGTCTAGAAAATTGCAAGTCAGCAATTTAGTAAACACTAGTGATTTTGTCCTGGTTTCTAATGCCAAAATCACTGATTCACATGTAGTGTGATCTCGTGCTCTCCTCCTTTTCTCTTGCTGTCGGCCATCACGGCACTCGCTGGGGACTGAGAAGTCCTAAGAACATGCAGAAAACCAAAAGCCAAACGCTGCCAGCAGCAGAGGCAGCACTGCTGGTTTTCACACACTCATCGTACTTCGCAAAATCAACTTCCCTGATGGCACACAGGTGATCCACACGACATTCCTGCTTGCACGGTGCCAGGTCATATCTGGCAGAGTTGAACTCGTAGTAGCTCTGCAGGTAGTGGGGGTCCCCTGAGATCCTCTCCAGCACCGTCTGCATGGAGCGCACAGAGCCATCGGGGACCTGGAAGGCTTCTGTCAGGCTGTACTCTGCCTCCCACACTGGGAACTCTGCCTCCCCTGGCGAGGCCATCGTGTTGGCACGAGTGAGGTTCAAGTAGTAAGTCACCATATCCTGAGGGAGAGAAAAACAGAAGGGGGGACACATCAGGACAGGATCGGCCCTGGAGTGAGATGCTGGGCTGGGATCACAACCACAGCAGCACATCCCCTGTCCCCAGGGGACAGCTGCCCCGGCAGGGCTTCCTACCAATACAGGCACCTGGAGACACACCTCAGGTGAGAGCCTCCAGAACCCACCCCAAATGCAGCCTGTTTCCTAAAGGGTGAAGGGGTGGCTTTGCTCTGCTTGACTTTTACGTCCAAACATCAGAAACTTTGAGCCTGGCCTTCTTCAAACATCACTTAGTTACTATCAGTACTGTTCACTGGCAGAAGCAAGGGCTGGAGTATTACTTCTCAAGTAAAGTTAACTTCTCAACTGTGAACAAACTGAAGAATCAAGTTTTTCACAACCTCTGTTCTCAGTCTCTTGCCCTTTTTCTCTCTGCTTCACTGGCTCCCCAGCCTTGCACAGTGTATTTTAGCATTCACTTCACATGCTATAAACATGTAAACAGAGCAACTACAGAGAGCTCCATCCACTGCAATAGGAGGCACAAGCATCCGTCCTCTACCTCCTGGCAAGCAAGAGATGGGAAACAGCAGCTGCCCCTACAATTCACCTCAATTCAGATCCACTCCAAATCCATCACTTTAGCAAACAGAGGTATACAAATAATTTTTCAGATGGTTTACAGTTTTTGGAGGGGATCTGACAAGTCTGTTAGTACTCAAAGAGGAGTTCTGTGATCCACATTATCTGGGGAGCAAAGCAAGTGTCAAAGGAATCTCTCTTAAGGACATGAAAAACATGACAAAACCTGTCTGCCCCTGCTCTGAGGAACTCATCCCAGCAGGATGCACTGGCTCTGGGGGCCTGGGCCTCAACTCACTGACACTCTGACTAAATATCTGTGCCAGACACGAGGCTGAAATATCCCGAGTCAGGGTCCCCTTCCACACAGCTGCTCAGCTCCTGTGGTCCTGCCTGTTCTGACCACAGGGAGAAACAGAAGTTCTCTTCCAGAGCTGCAGTGTGCAGCACAGGGGATCCCCTACCAACACCTGAAGGGTGTCCAGATCATAGTCGATCACCCGAATCCCAGGGTTGTTGGCTCCATTGTTCACTCCAGGTAATGTTGTTTTCCAGGGAGTCACTCCAGGGGCCAGGAACATGACATTGATTGGAGAACCTTCACAGAAAGGCAAAGTAACCTGTAACTGGAGAGCTTGGCTTGCCCCACACCCTGTCCCCATCACAGCGAGCACCTGGAGCTGATGGCACTGTCCAAGAGCATCTGTGTCACCAGCCCCTGGTGCACACAAAGATCAGCACATGGAGCAGCATCAGGTCTGAACATGGGGCTCCTGCAGCCTGGAACAGGCTTTCCACTGCGGGCAAGGGCTCCTGCAGTGAGGGTGGCCGGGGAACCACCCCCTGTGCCCAGAGCACTCTGCAGCACCCCAACACAGAGAGCCAGCACTGCCCCCTCACACCTCAGCCATGCCCAAACCCCTGCACAGGGAACAGGCAAGAAGCTGCCAGTCATCGAGGGGAAACAACATTTAAGGATGAACGGGAAGGAGGTCAGGAGCTACAGGTTGGGGGTGGAGATGAGAACCACTGATGCCTCTTGTTGCCCAGAGCATTTCACAAGCCTTTGCTGGCTACTCAGCTGCCTTCAGCCAACAGCCACTGAAACCTCCAATGGACAGTGATTCCGGGAGCTGGCAGAGCTGTCACACAGGTGCTGGGGTGAGCAGAACTGGTACCTGTGTCGCTGTAAAACATGCGGAAGCTGTCGGTGTGATGGTGCCCAAAGAACTGGGCAGCAATCACCCTGTGGTGCCTCTGCACAATGCCCAGGTACCGCTCGTTAAAGCCCCTCCGGAACCAGGCCTTGCCTCGTTTCTTCTCAAAGAAGCCGGGAGGGATGTGCCCCACAATGTAGACCTGGAGAAGCAAGAGCTGCCCTGAGCACAGAGCTCATGCTGCCCACAGAGCCCCGTGGCTGTGACTGCCCCGAGGGGAGAGCAGGGCTGGGAGGAGCTCTCTACAGCGATTGTTTATCCCTTCCTTTGTTAATACCATTTCATCTGCTCTGGAGGCATTGGTCAGTGTTTCTTCCAGCCACTGGAACTGCCCCCCAGGATCCTCCTCAGCAGCTGTCTCGTCATTCTGGTCATAGTACAGGTTGGTATTGAGGACAACCATCCTCCCTCTTGTCCCTGGGCTGGGCAGCTTCTCACTGTAGAAAGCTCCTGAAAAACACGACAGGGAAAGAGCTGGAGGTCTGGTCACACTGGTGGCTGTGATCCCAGATCCCTTTGTTTCCACCTCTCTCTGCTCTCCTTAGCAATAGCCACAGCAGGGTCACTGCCTGGACCAGGCACCAGCAGTGCTCTGCCCACTCCAGGATGGGTGTTTGGGGTAACTCTTCCCTGTGTGCCTCTTGTCATGCTTGTGCCTGTCCCACTGAAGGGAGACCTGCATGGGGACAGCGGGCAGCACCAGGAGTGGGCAGCTGTGAAGAGGCACAGCACTGCCTGCCCCAGCTGGTACCTTTAAAGATCCTTTTCCTCCTTGTGCAGCTCACCACTCTGCATTCTTTCCAGTAACTTGACAATGACAGGAGAGACTAAAGTATAAAAAAATTTATCTTCTTGCAAGCAGAACTCCATGCCAGAAATCAGCATTAAATTGGACCCTTCCTCTGCCAATCCTCTATGAATACTGATGCTCTGAGCTCTGAGGCAAGGAAAACTGGTCATGGTATTCTCCTACCCTTCCCCATCTCCCCAGAGTGCTGCCAACATGAGCCAGTGGTGCCAGACCTGCTCTGAAGAGAGGAAGGGAGGCTTCATTCAACCAGGGCCGCCACAGTTCCGCTGTTTGGTTGTAGATCCTGTGCTCCTTCCCGGGAAACTGATTCTTGGGGTGGAAGTCGTGATTCCCCATCGCCGCGTAGACTTTAGTACCTGGAGAGAGAGCAAAGGAGGAGCAGAGGAGTCAGTGCTGCAGAGCTCCCCAGAGCTCCCCGGGGCACTCAAGGCCCAGGCTTTGCCAGGGCCAGTCACCCACCCCCTGCCCTGGGGCCACACTGACCAGAGGCACCACTCAGCTCTGACCCCCCTCGGGATGAGCCCCCCCAGCCGAGTCCCTGAGCTGCCACAGCAGTAACACCCCTTCTCTCTTGCTGACAGGGGTTATGTCTGAGAGAATCTTGCAGTTTCTTCTGCCTTAATGGCTAATAACAGAAACCTTTATTTTCCTCTCTCCTGAGTGAGCTAACCTGGAACATGAAAGTGCATCAATGCATGAGGCACATCAGAATTGAGGCCACTGGGAAGAGGACAAACAAGTCCCAGTGACCACAGCCCTTCTGTGCCTTTCCCTGTCCCAATTCTGTCATTTCTCCACCCTGGTAAGCCCTTCCCATGAGTCTCTGTGCTCCTCTCCCCTTCTCATCCCCTCAAATCCTACCTGGAAATGTCTCGTTTATCAGAGAAGTCAGTTTTGCTATTATGTGCAGAACCTTTTCTTCTCCGAGCTGCTCATTGGGGACATGGGGAGTGTCATCTCTAAAAAAAAAGCAGCAGCACAGTCACTGTCTGGGAGTGACAGGACCTGTACTCACAGTGATGAGCAAGGCACAGAAACTTGCTGACTTCTCTCTATGCCTCCTAGAAGAGACAGTTGAAGCTTTTGGGGGCAGAATTCAGTGCTATGTTGACTGGTCAGGGTACTGAGGGAGTTTCAAGGAATTGCACAGGGAGAAAACAAGCTCCACTCCAAACCTGCCAGAGCTCAAGGAGCCTTTGGACACCACTCTCAGGCAATGGTGGGATTGTTGGAGTGTCCTGTGCAGGGCCAGGAGTGGGACTTTGATGATCCCTCTGGGTCTTCTCCAGCTCAGGATACTCTGTGATTCACTTGACCTTAAAAGGTCCCTGAATTCAAGGGTGTAAAGGGGAGGCTCCCTCTGCCTCAGGGCATGTCACAGGCACTAAAGCTGCCTGGAAATATTGCCAGGATCAGCACTTCGCAATCTGAGGGCACCATCTGATCAGCAATAGTGAAGCAGAGCTGTTTGCACAGCTGTGATCACCATGAAACAAGGGAACACCTCCAGTAAGGCAGCAATCCAGGGCTGCTCCAAAGTGCCCCAGACACACACGTCTGTGTTTGCACTGACACACTCATGGCTTTTTTAGTTAATCAACATTTGAAATCATGGGAGAGAACTGGGAGAAATTGTTTGAGGAAAAAGAATGCTCAACACAAGGTCACAACAAGCAATAACTACATCTAAGCAGCAACGCGCATCTCCAGGGACAGAAAATGAAAACATGACGTCAGGCAACAGCCTCCTGGAACTGGAGGGTGCAGCAGATTGCAGGTTAAGGTTGTACTGGCAGAAGAAAGGCCATACACACTTACAATCACCATGCAAAATACAGCTTTTACTGTAAGCGCTATTGAGGCAGTAAGTGCACTTGAGGGACCGGGAACCCACTTCTGGAGATCATGACAGGAGAGAACTCCTACTCCTAAAGCAAAACAGCCCCTTTTTGAGACAGGTCTCCCAGGTGCCTCAACTGCAGCCAGAAGAAATGCCACAAGCCTGGTTTGCAACACTCTCCTCCCACTGCTCTGACCGGCAGGACCTGGTGTAACACACAGCCCACAGCCCCTTCCCTGGGCGTTCCAGGCACTCAGAGTCACCGTGGAGTCAGACAGGGCTGGGCAGGATGAACAAGCCCAGGATGGACCGTGAGTTGTGATCCTTCCATCACCTCACTGCCTCTCACTGCCAGGGCGCATCGGAGCTTCTTGCAGGCGTTGAGAGCCCTCGCTGGGGTTGTGCTCTTCCCCACGCCCTCGTTCTTCGTTACGAGGCACATTCCCCCCTCCCCTCTCCAAAGTGGGGACCACGGAAAGAGCCCTGACCCCCCTCGGGCTCCGTACGGGTTCCGCTGCCCTTCCCTGTCCCGCCCGGCCCGGCCGCTCCTCACCCGGTCCAGAGCACGAAGTCGGGCGCGGGCAGGAGGTCCCGCATGGCCCGCGCGGCCGAGCGGAGCAGCGCCCAGGGCGCGTCGCACAGGTAACTGCCCCAGGGCCCCGCGGGACCGGACCGGGCGCTGCCCGACGGGCACGGCCGCCCCGCCGCCGCCGCCGCCTCGTACTCGGGGTCCCAGTGCAGGTCCGTGACGTGCCAGAACCGCCCGCGAGCACCGGGCAGGGCCGCGGCCAGCGGGCACAGCAGCAGCAGTGCCACGGACTGAGCCAGGGGCTGCATGGGGGCACCCTGGGCTGTGCCCTGCGCTCTGTGCTCTGCTGTGCTCTGTGCTGTGCTCTGTGCTCCTGTACTCTGCTGTGCTCTGTGCTCTGCGCTCTGCTCTGTTCTCCTGTACTCTGCTGTGCCCTGTGCTGTGCTCTGTTCTCCTGTGTTCTCCTGTGCTCTGCTGTGCTCTGCTGTGCCCTGTGCTGTGCTCTGCTGTGCTTTCCTGTGCTCTGTCCCTCCCCCGCCCGTGCCCCACCTGTCACCTGTGCCCTGGCCCCGCCCCTTCGGCCCCGCCCCCCCCGCGGTGGGGCCGGGCATCGCCTGCTCTCAAAATGGCGCCGGCGGCTTCGCCACGGCCTCTCTCTATTGGACGGAGCCGGAAGACGGAGGGTCGCGATTGGTCGCCGACCGGCAGAGCGGCGCTCCCGGATTGGGCAGGCGCGGGCGGCGCGCGGAGGGTCGGCGCGCGCGGGCCGGTGGCGGCCGATCCGTGCGGAGCCATGTGGAGCGGGCACGGTGGGGACGGGACGGGGACACGGGACACGGGGCAGGGGCACGGGGCACCGGGGGCCGCTGGGACGGGGCGCTCGAGGCCGTGATGGCGGCAGCAGTGGGGACGGGGACCACGCCACCGCCTCACGGTCTCTGCCTTCTCCCCTCAGGGAACTTCGACGGCGGGTACGGCACCGTGGGCGGCGCGGGGCCCCCGGGCGGCTACCTGCAGTCCCCAGGGGGGTTCGGGTCGCCCGCCGGCGCCCAGGCGGAGAAGAAGCAGGTAGGCCGGGCGGGGGGCGGCCGAGGCCGGGGCCGGTCCTGCCGGGACCGAGCCGGCCCTGACGCTCCGCCGCCCCTCGCAGCGGAGCCGCTCGCAGAACATCGTGCCCTGCACGGTGTCGCAGCTGCTGGCGGCGGAACAGGTCGACGAGACATTCCGGATCTGCGACGTGGAGATCTCGCAGGTGGGCGGCCGCGGGCAGGGCGGCCCCGAGACCCGCGGGCGGCCCGGGCAACCTTCCACCCTCCCCGCAGGTCACCGTCGTGGGCATCGTCCGGCACGCGGAGAAGGCACCCACCAACATCCTCTACAAAGTGGACGACATGACAGCAGCGCCGATGGACGTCAGGCAATGGGTTGACACCGATGTAAGTATCGGATTTGCTCTGAACACGCTTCTTTGACAGCCTTTGAGAAGAGCGGTGGGGAGAGAAAAGTTATAGAATAGTACAGTGTCTCAACTGGAAGGGACCTGTAGGGATCAACAAGACCAGCTCTCTGCATCTCACAGAGGTTTTTTATCAAAAAGATGTAGCTTTTCTGAGAAGTGTTTTAGGAATAATATGTCCCTGAAATCCAAGGGAGATGCTGCTGTAACACAGGTTACTCGCTGTCCCCTCAGCTGTTTTTTACAGCTGAGTTCAGTTGAATAGCTTTGGGAGGGTAATCAGTCAGACATTCAATTGGCTTTCTGCGAGTTTATCCTGGGTTCAGAAGTGGCTCTGGCCTGCCCCATTCCCCAGCCAGGTTATGGAATTGAACACCTGCTTTTTTACTATTCAAGAGTCTTTTCCTCTTGTTGCTCTGAGAATCTCTCATAAGTGGACAGAAACAGCAGAGCTGACAACTGGCTCTGACTGCTCTCCAGTGTGTAAATGCTTTTATTTTTCATTTACAATTATGTTTATCTAACTGCTCTTACTGGACATAGGAATGCACGTTGTTTGTGCTTGCTTGAGATGAGCCTCCTTTGCTGAGTCATTTATTGTGATAATTGAGAAATGGAAATGTGAATCAGCAAACCTCTCCTTTCCCTCTCTGTTAGGAGGCAGGAGGTGAGAATGTTGTGGTACCTCCAGGAACTTACGTCAAAGTAGCTGGTCACCTGCGTTCGTTCCAGGTAAGACCATGTCACCTGTGTCTGAGTCCAGGCCGTGAAGGATTGGAGATCTGGCTCAGTGTTAGTGGGCTGCTTTAGAATGTCCACTTAAACATGGTCTCTTGCTTATCCTTTCCTCTGAACAAATCCTTCAGTGTCTCTGCTAGGGCTGTATTTAATAACACTCTTAATTTTTCCTGAATGCAGAGGACCATTAAAAATGAGGACTCACTTAAAATGCCCCTCATCATCAGTGTGTTGTTTTCAGCAGAGCAGAAGGCCACCAGGTTCTGGGGTGTTTGTACTGTTGAGCTTAGACCAGGTTCTGGTTCATGGGGACACTTCTTGTAGCACATTACGTGATGTGGTTGCCTCATAACTAAATATTCAAGTAATGGTGCATGCATTAAAGGAAAGTCCAGCTGGTTAGAAGGAGAAGTGACTCTATCTCCACTGCTTTACAAAATCACATCTGAAAACATGTTGTAGTTTAACTCTGGAGGGCACCTGAGCCCCTCCTCCTCCCCCTGCTGCTGCTCACTCACTCCTGGTGGGATGGGGGAGAATCAGAAGGGTCAAAGTGAGATAACCAATGAGTTCAGATAGGGGCAGTTTAATAAGTAAAGCAAACCAAGGAATTCATTCCGCACTTCCCATGGGCAGGCAGGTGTGCAGCATCTCCAGGAGAGCTGGGCTCTTCACGTGGAACAGTGCCTGGGGCAGACAAATGCCATCAGTCCAAACATCCCCTCTTCCTCCTCCTTTCCCCAGCTTTATATACTGAGCATGACACTGTATGGTCTGGAATGTCCCTTGGGCAGTGGGGGGCCCAGCTGTGTCACCTCCCAGCTCCTTGTGCCCCCCCCGCCTATCACCAGTGGGGCAGTGTGAGAAGCAGGAGAGCCCTTGGCTCTGTGCAAATGTTGGTCAGCAATGACTAAGACATCCCTGTGTTACCAGTACTGTTTCCAGCACAAGTCCAAAACCAGTCCATGCTACTCTATCCCAGCCAAAAGCAGCACAAGACGGAGGTCAGAACATTGTGGACTAGCTGCATGCAGAGAAGCTCTCATTCCACCACTGTCCCATTCCTGGAGGGAATGGCTGGGTTGGTTGTTTTGCATCTTCCTGTTGCTGTGATGTAAATTGTTTTCTTTGTTTTTTGGTGGTTTTTTTTTTCCTCTGAAAGAATAAGAAGAGCTTGGTGGCATTTAAGATCATGCCTCTGGAAAATATGAATGAGTTCACCACGCACATACTAGAGATTGTCAATGCACATATGATCCTCAGAAAAAATCTTATGGTATGTAGAAAGATCCCAATTCCATTGTGGCCCTTCCTGGGTGATTTGTGATTTCCCAAAGAGGGACCTCTGGCTTTGCTGGGGAAATTGTGGGTCTGGAAAGCTTAAAGCTGGGCTATAGTGAGGGTGTAACAGAAGTCCTGGCTTCCTTGGAGAGAGATTGTGTTGCAGTCCAGTTCCATGAGAAGCTATTTTAAATTACTGTCTCAGAGTCTTTACTGCCGTGGGTTTGGCAGGCAGGTGACCACAGCCCTTCTCCTCTCATGATTTCAGTCAGCGTCGGGTGCGCCGCCGTCGTTCTCCGCTGGGATCAGTGACATGGGGGGCTACGGAGGAGGTGGCAGCCTGCCAGTGAACGGGCTCACGGCACACCAGAGCCAGGTGGGTGCCAGCAGCCTTTCTGGGAGCACAGCAGGGGCAGTGGAGGCTGCCAGGGTGTGATGTGTGATGTAGGGCAGGGAAATGCAAGTTCCATCACTTTTTGAAGATGATGGATCTGCTCAGCCTTGCTGATAGAGAATCTGAGCTCTGTGCTAATGGTGGTTCTTGCTTCTCCAGGTACTGAACTTGATAAAAAGCTGCCCTGTCCCAGAAGGTATGAGCCTGCAAGAACTGAAACTTCAGCTCCGCAGTATGAGCATGTCAACGATCAAGTAAGTGTGTAGAAATGAAGGGGGTTCTGGAAATCCAGGCAGTCCTTTCAGAGGCAGAGAGGACAGTGGACAAGCCCGGGCACTCACCTGTGAATCAATGTGGGTAATCCAGGTGGCCCCAGCAGCATGGAGCAGTGAGTCAGAGCTTTTGAAGGCTTCACAGCCCCGAATGAGCCATTGCCAGTTGAAGGTGTGACAAATGCTTTGCTCCCCTGTTTTCAAAACAGTCTGTTTATCAGTTCAGTGGCAACAGGTACTTGGGTGTACTGCAGTGCTTTGGTAGTATTTCTCCTGTTCAGGGACTACCTTGCTCTCTGCACACTGAACACTTAGGAATAGTCTGTTCTGTTCTCCTTTGCTATCACTTATAACTTTTCCTTGAGGCCTAGAAACATAGTCGTTAACATCCATGACCTGCTTTTACCTGGGAAGTACAGAGAGTGGTGCCCTTTTCCCCTGTGACAGGCAGAGTCTGAGCTGTGGGGGGAGCACATTGTCACAGCTTTGGAGAAACTCCGTGCATCACCTACACTGCTCACAGGACAGAGCCATCAAGAGCTTCCCTTGGCAGCTGCCAGGAGGGAACTGTGGGGATGGGATCTGTAAATGGGAAATCCCTGGCAGAAAGGTGGTGACATTTGCTAATTAATTGCTAACTGGTTATCAATTGTGGGGTTTTCTTCAAGGCAAGCCGTGGAATTCCTCAGCAGCGAGGGACACATCTACTCCACGGTGGATGATGATCACTATAAGTCAACGGATGCTGAGTGAAGTTCCCTCCAGCTAATTTTAGTTCCAAAAAATGCTTATCTATGTTTCAAGATACCCTGCCAAGCTCAGTGACGTGGAGGATGGTCTTTGCTCTTTGTAGAAGGTCCCAGTTACTCTGCGACTGCTTCCTCATGGAATTCCAGGACAAGCAGAATGTGCAGGATTCTGTGAACTGGACTTGATTCTATGCTGTGACCATGTGACTGAAAGCCTAAATAGACACGGGAAAAGTGAAATCCTCAAAGTTTCAGAACCTTCATATTGTTTTGGCTCCTTAAAAGATGCCTGTTAGAAAGAGGAGCCTCTTTCTAATCTTTGTTTCTAGAGCTGTTTCTCCTAACTCAGCTTCCCTTCTATTCGTTCACAAAGTGGGTAGCCATTCCACTAATGTACAGTAATCATGAAAAGATTTTTTTATTTTTTAGTTTGTGCATTTAAATCTATATTTGTACTAGAGGTGATCTTGTTTCTAGAGCTTTTGAACATTTCCAATAAAACTGTAACTTGGGGAGCCTTGCCTGCATGTGTGACTCAGGAGGCTTTTCTGCTCTGAAGAAGGAAACCATCTGCTTGACAAAACCTGGGAGTAAAAGCACACCTCATACTTAACTACCCTTATTTTTTCTTTAGCTTTTTGCTCTGCAAGGTCCAACTGAAATGAGTGTCTGGACAGTAAGAAATTAAATAATTGTACTACAGCAGAAACCAGCATGTTACAGATAGGGCCCAAATCATTTCTGCCACCAAAACAGGCTCCCCAGGGCAGTAGTCACAGCACCAAGGCTGCCAGTGCTCAAAGAGCGTTTGGACAATGCTCTCAGGGACAGGGTGGGATTGTTGGGGTGTCCTATGCAGTGCCAAGAGTTGGACTTGATGATCCTTGTGGGTCCCTTTCACCTCAGGACATGCTGTGCTATGATTTTAGCTGAAGCTCAAATGAATTACACCAAGTGCAATTAGATTTTATTCTTTAAACCATTTTTAAAGCATAACAGAAAACCACTGTTAGGATATAGGTTGATACTCTAGATGGATTGAGGTGGAGATAACAGATTTGTGTTTCCTGTTTTTCTGCACACCCTGCCTTGTTCAGGGAGGCTACAGGCGGCTGCAGCACCATATTGTCCCTCTGTCATGGTGAGCTTCCTGTCATAGGAAATTCAAACAGACCTGCCTTCTGGCAATTGTTTTGTACTTGTAATGAGAGCACTTCAAGAGTTCATAAATGTTCAGGAGCATTTCAGGTGTGTAATGTAGCTGTTCTCACAGAAGGAACCACGCAGCTTTCTGCTTTGTGAAGGTGTTGCTGAAAAGCAGGACCCAGATCTTTCAAGCTAAACTGCTGAGACACTGAACTGCACTTGCTGCCTGCCAGGTGAGAGCTGCTGTTCTGTGCTGTGCTGCCCTGTCCTTCGATTGCTGCCTGCCAAATGCCCAGGGACTGCTGGAATAGTTGCACATGCAGCCAGGGCTGGGGCAGAGGGCTCAGGGCCTGGTGGGGTCTCTGTGTTATGGGAGCTGCAAGTCGGGGGGTTTCTGTTGCCTGGAACTGGTGAATTGACTTTGTTTTGCAAAAGCAGTTGTTCCCTGTGGACACATCCGTGGAGCTGCTTGGGAGACCTGGGGTCTCTGCTCCTGGGGTTACTGCTGGGGCAAATCTGTGTCCTGCTCGGGTTCTGTGGCCCAGCTGTAGCCTGTGGTGCTAAACCGTGTAGGTGTGATACTGGTTAACATCTCACTATGGAGTCCAGCAGATCTGGAAGCCAAAAGTACTGTAATTTTCTTTTTGTAGGAGGTGTGCAGGTTAGGAATTCCTGACCAGTTTTGGAAGTGAAGATGCATGGAAATGCTTGCAGTAAAGAGAGTAGTTGTGCAATTGGATAAAACAGCGCCGTGCTGCCCGTGCTGAGGGTGGGTGAAGGCAGGGACCCCCCAGCTCTGCGTGGTGCTGTTCTGGCTGGACCGGAGCTCCAGCCCGTCCTGCCGCGGCTGCCCCACAGCTCGTCCCCGTGTCCCGGCCTCCCGACCCTCTGTGGCGGGGCCAGAGCGAGCGGAGGGGCCGTGGAGCAGGGTAGGGCTGCCGGACACAGCGGAGGGCCGTGCTCCGAACCCCCCGGCACCCCCGCCCCACTGCGTGTCACGGCGGCCCCGCGGGGAGCCGGGGCTCCGAGGGGGAACACGCGAGTGCGGGGCTCGGGGCGGCTCGGCCCCGGTGTAGCAGAACCGCAGCCAGGAGATGCCGCTTCCCTGGAGGGGCCGAGGAGGCTCTGCCGGGACGGGCCGGGGCTGCGGCGGGGCCGTGAGGGGCGGGACAGAGAGCGGGGGCGGGGCCGTGAGGGGCGGGGCCGAGAGCGGGGGCGGGGCCGAGAGCGGGGGCGGGGCCGAGAGCGGGGGCGGGGCC